>NC_079306.1:1233185-1335989 GCF_023638135.1 Falco biarmicus
CATACACCGACCAAACAAACAGACAAATATAAAGAGGAGGCACTCCCCAGGATTAAATCGTTCAGCTGCTCAGGAGTGCGTTTCACTCATCGCTGCCAGAAGAACATGTTCTTACCACCATCATGTGCACTTGAGGCTGTTAAATGAAAGGAATTGCACAAGTATGCAAACTTGCCTCATTTGGGAGTGGGGGAACAGAACAGGTTTGGGTGACACTTAGAGTGACACCTTCATGCCACTGTGCAGTTTCTTCTTTAAAATATTATGAAGGAACTTTATATAACACAGCCCAGGGATGTGCAGAGGGTTTGAAAAAATTCTTGGGAGCCCATACGACAAGTGACCCATGGCCCTGTGGTGAAGCAGCAGCCTGACACCCAGGACCGTGGCAATCTGCAGGGAGGAGAGATGAAGGAAAGAGCTTTGCTGCATTTCTGGGCACAAATTTCCAGCCCTGAAACTGGCCTAAAATCCAGGTTTTTTGGCGCTGTCCTGGAAGGAGCCTCTGTCTTTGCCCTAGAAGCAAAAAGAAGTGAGGGGGTTTCCTGTCTGGCTTAATGACATCCCAGGAAGAGCTTGTAATGTGTTCCCTGTGCTCCAAGCCCATGATATCTGCCTGCCTTGCCTTTGACCAGAGTGAGCAAACACCTTTGTGTTTCCTCCTTCACACAGCTCTGGAGTTCCTGGTGAGCCACATCCTTCCTCTCTTCCCTCCTTAAAACACCTTTCCGGCACCTTCCCTGCGCACATGACTTTGCTAGGTAGGGAGATGACACCTGCCTTGCTGAAAATAACTTTATTTCCTCAAACTCTGCCAATTTCTCTCCCACCGTTATACCACGAGTGACCCACCATGCTCTATCTGGGTCTGCACAGTCATGCACCGCACCGTCCTTGCCCGCGAGCAGGATCGGGGCTCCGATGCTCCACAGGAACCGAAGGCAGAAGAACTGCAGTCTCAGCGCGTGCTGGTTTGAGTGGGATTTTCTGGTGTGTGACAATGGCCTCCCACCCGCCTCAGTGAGACCTGACCCCTCTTGGAATGACACTGCAGCAGATGTACGAGCTCCATCAGGCCAGCAAAAAGAAACTCGGAGCTCCCTGGGCAACTCGGTGCTTTCCACATGCTGGACTTCGCCAGCAAGGTCGTGGAGGAGCTGCTGATGCTCCTCTCCACTTTACACAACTCAAGCAAGTGAAGCAAATTGCACTGACACTCTAGGGCCAGATCCCATCAAAACAGGCGTAAATGCAGAAGAAAATCAGCACAATAGCTCAGATTAAGAAAAAAAAATAAATAACTTTTTACCAAAGCAGGATGGCACTTCACACTGCTGACAACAATCCCTGCGCTGCACCCAAAAACCCTCACAGAAATCAAATAATGAGCCACAAACAAAAATATCCCACGCTGAACCTTTATTCTCAGAAGTGGAAAGAAGCCAGAGGCTTTATGAAACCAATGTGTGGTTCGCTGGCTGTCGCAGCCTTGGCGAGGGAGCTGGTGTCTGGGCAGCACCAAAAACCAGAGACAGAAAGAGGCACCTGGGGGAAAAGAGGATGAAAGGTAATAGACAGGCAGAGAGTTAAAAAAGGATGGAAGGAGGGAAGAAAAATGGCACGTTCCATTTCAAATTTAAAAGCAATAGGTTGTATCTTCTCCTACCTGCATGCCTTATGTAAAAGTGTAAGTTTTAGGAGCAGTTTTGGAGCCTGTCCTAGCCTGTCCCAGCGTATGTCGATCACACAGACCAAAGGAGACCTCTGCGGAATCCAGCACAGTGGAAAGGGTTAATGGCCAGCTCTGAAGGCTGTTGAGGACTTTTTGTGTGGTATCCCATCTATCAAACTGTCCTGCTCCTTTCCCTGCTTTTCCCACCTTGCCAGATTCCACACAGATCTCTGTCTGGTGTGGGAGGAACTTCCCGAAGCAACATGGAAAACACGAAAAGCATAAAGCTGGTGTTTTATGTGAAAACGATCATCACCACAGCAGTCCTCAGCTAGCAGCTTGGTGGAGAAGACCTTCGGGGGGCTCACGCCACAGTCCTAACCTTGTTCCTGATGCTGTTCCAGAACAAAGTTTCCAAGCCAGGGTCCAAGCCCCTGCATGGATAATTTCAGCAGCTGGTGGATGCCCATGAGCAAAGTCGTTCTCCCACAAAACCGTTCTCGCCCTCATGGCTCTGGGCCAACCACCCTGTTCACCTGCTGAGCTGCTTCTTCCCTGGAGCCCACCTAGGGTGGGATCCCAACCTTCTGTTCATCCTTCAGCTGGTTCTCCCAAACCCCTTTGTGCCTTTGGGCACCAAGCACTGGAAACCCCAGGGTGGAAGATGACCCTGCTGCGGCTGGGAGCGTTCGGTAGCTCTGAGGGTTATGGAACAGGTGACGCTGCTTCGTAACCAGCTCTGGGCTGCTGGTGGGGTCACACGTGCCGAGCTTCACATTTTTAGGGTGATGCTGAGAGCTGAAGACCCCTCTGAGCAGTGGCAGCCACCAGCTTCCTGCTCCACCAAAGCAGAGGCAGAAGCAGCTTCTTACTCAGCAACTGATTTTAAAATGACTGTTGGGTTTAATGGCTGGGAGGGATTTAACATGATCTGACACCTCATCTGGCTTTCTCCCTGTGTTGCACTGAAGTCTGAAAGCGATCCTTTTTATCCCCCTGTGGACCACAAAGTTTCTTCCACTGCTCCCCTCACCTGGCTGTACAATGAGGACCACGGCACCGACCTTGGACTCAGGTGAAAGACGCTGTTTTCAGAAGCCAAGCACCTTTCACTTTCTCCATCAATCCCAGCTGGTTGTTACGGGAATTTGGGAAAAAAAACACCCCTACTTTCATCCATGCACCATTCATGTACCTCCTCACCACACCCACCAGCAGCTCCCCAGGAAAGATGCTGAGATAACAGCCTCTCCTCAAAGGTGAAGCTGCCAGACACACTCCCGCTTCCCTCCCAACAAAGATCAGGAGATAGCAGCCAGAAAAGCCCTGCAGCACTGTGAGCAGTCCATACACAACCTGGTGCCCACAGTGCTGATATTGCAACAGCCCTAGCTCTGCAATCCCGGTGATGCTACAGAGGACCAGACAGGAGGAGACACGGGACATGGTGCCCAGAGCCACCAGCAGGACCAATTCCTGGCAGCATCCAACCTAGTTGTTTTTTGGTTGATTTATTTTTATTTTTTTTTTTGTCAGATCCAGGACAATTACCTGGAGAAAGACATCTGAATCACTGATTTTTCCTTCATGGACTTCAACTTGATTACTTCTGATTTACATAAAAATGAGGAAAATAGTGAAAAGGCCAGCTGCTAGATGCTCTCAGGCAATGTCACTGCACGATGTCAAAGCCACGTCCCCAGTTTACACCCACTGGGAGTTTGGCTCCTTAGATGGGATTTGTTTTGCAAACATGACACTGGGTATCTGGTGAAGGGTGAAGCTGAGGTCTCCTGCTCCGTTCTGTCACCTGAGGATGACGTTGCCATCTGATTGATTTGAACTAATGTAATGTTCATTCCTGCAGCAAAGAGTTTACAAGACCTGGTGAGGCCACGGGGTCCACGTCCCTTCAAAATCTGCTGGCTGTATGAATCCCCTGGTGTCTGGCTTTATGTGTTTCATGGATTCAAGAGAAAAAACGTTGATTATTTTCCTATAAATGTTTATGCAAAATATGCCATGGCCTAGCCTTGAACTTCAGTGCTCAAACAAGGGCAGAATGCCCTCCTTTCTTCACCCCTTAAGGCATGATTAACAGAGGTCATCACCTAAGTCAGCCCTTTCTCTGACCTTGCGGTATGTTGGGACTGGCCATATCTTGCCTACTAAGTCTCTCTGCAGAATTAGAAGCCACGGTTTCTCATTCTCTTGTTTCTGCACAGTCTGGGACTTATTAGCACATTGTTAGCAAAAGAAAAATTATATTTTCCTGCAAATCACAGGAAGAAAGAGTTAAATCCCTGCCTAGGTGCTTTATGGAGATCAGATCATGCCAGGGTGGAAGGCTTCATGGTCTTCACGGATGTCACGGTTTTATACAGCCACCAGAAGTGTGGACTGCTCCTGACATGGTCCCTAGCCCAGCTCCAACGCCACAGTCTTGCTGTTGACCTTGATAAAACCCTAGGCAAACACGCAGGACTGAACTTGCAGATCCTTGAGATGGGATAAAAAAACAAAGCCAAGCCTGCTCCCAGCACCAGGCCCAGCGCCTGGCCCATGCTCAAGCTCAATTCATTGAAGTCAGTGAAGGAAATCAGGGCTGCATTAATCCTTCTGCTTCAATTAAAACAAGAAGAATAAACACTGCAAGAGCCAGCAGAAGTTTTGCATGAATAGGGATTTAGGATTTGGCCTGAAATGCCAGAAAGGGTGCTGATTTTTTCCCCATTTTGCTCCTCTGGGTCAACGTCCTTTCGATGTGGTATGACAATGGGGGAATAGAACTTCTCCCGATGGCCGCTTCGCTTTGGGGAATGCAGACGTTATCCTCTGCTCGGCTCTCCAGCCAGGAGGGAGGGAGGTAAGACTCCCGCGGTACATCTGTGAAAGGCAGTTAGATACGTGCTTTGGTTTGCATTGCATCAAAAGCTGTGCTGCTGCATCCCACCCCGCGGGCAGCTGCAAGGGATCTCAGTCCACTCCCTCGATGCTCTGCAGCCCACCGTGACCCTGCATCGCCCTGCCGCATCCTGCAACCGGTGGCGGGGGCTGGCAGTTAACAAACCCCACTTGGAGGAGGGTGAGGGACCTGCGCTTGGTCCTTCCCCTGCCCGCAGGACCCACACCCAGAGACCCACCTGCCTGGGGGATGCCCACAAGGGTCAGGACGTGCTGGGTGGGAAGGTCCCTGCAGGTCCCTAACGCTGCAGGTGCCCCGAATCCCAGGTGAGGAGCTGGCTGGGTGTCCTGCCCCTGTGGATCCCAGCGCCAGAGCGCCCGTGCCATCATCCCCATCCGCTCTGCTCCCCCACATCTCCTCCTCCAGCCCATGGCTGCCATTCCCTGCACTCTGCGGCGGCGCCAAGGGGGCCGGAGGCACCAGCACATCCATTTATCCAGGCAGCAAGAAGAAAACCTCAACTGAGAAACGAGATTAGCCACGATACCAGAATTATGAGGTTTTGCCTTTGCTTCTTTTAAAGGCTTCCCCTCGACAGCTCTTAGAGGCAGCATTTTCCATTTTACATCTCCTTTCTTGGAAGGAAAACATGAGTTTCAATCAAGAGCAGACCCGATAGTAGCCAGGGTTCTATCAAGTTTTCCCCCGACACTTTCTCCTGCTGTGGATTCTCCAGTGTCTAATAAAAGGGGCGCGCTGCCCTGCGGAGCGTGGGTGCCAGCTGTCTGTTGGGCTGTCAGAGGCGCGGGAGCTGGCTGCCGGCACTCTCTGCTCGCAGGAAAGAGTGAAACAGAGTTTGCAGTGAGGTCTGGGCAGCACATGCACCTCCTGCATGTCGGGTCTGAGCAGGAAAACTTGCTGTTGTTTATGCAATAAATCTTTTATTCGCTGTGGCTTGGAGGTATTTTAGATGGAATGGCGATACCTTAAAGATGTTTATACTTTCCTGAAAGCCAGGGAAGCAAAGATATCTGAGCCATCTAAGTCACTCGAGAAGCAAGTTGTTGTGCAAGCACAGTTCCCTCGCTTGCAAAATGTTCCTCAAAAACGTGTCACCAGGCCATTTTCTGCCATCAGGAGGAAGCACGGGGTATCAACCCTCCGCAGGCGCCAGCTCGCTCGTAAGGAGCATTTGCATTTGATCCCAGGGGAGGGCTGATAATGCTGCCACACTCCCAGGGCTGCGGATTACCAGGTGAAATAATGCATTTTCCCAACTCAGCCTGCTCTGCAATGCTCTTTGCTGCTCCCGAAGCTGCAGCAACTTTGGTGTAAGGTGTAAAGCCACATCACCATCACCACCAGCAGCTCCAGGAACCCCTCCTAGACACAAGCTCCAGCAACGCAGCGCCAAGCTCTCCCGTTTCTGTTTCCCAGGCATACAGCAGGACACAAGGCAGGAAACCTTGGCTCTGCCGCTGGCTCACCGCCTGGCTTTGGCACCAGCAGCACCTGGCTTCGTGCCATGGACCCCCTTCCCGTGGACCCCCTCCCTGTAAACCCAGAAGGACGGCAATCACCGCAGGGCTAGAGGTCCCTGGGTGAAAGCTGGGATGAGTTATTATTCTTGCTGGAAAGCAGCATCTCATAGCAGCGGTCTGCTCTGCCCCGCAAAGCCCACGAGAGCAGAGCTCCCTTCCAGCGAGCTGGCGCCCAGCGCAATGCCGACCCTTCCTCACAGCACGCAGCCGAAACCCACCGCCCACAGCACAAACAGCTCCAAGCACAACGCAAACAAGAGCTGCCATGAACTTTTGCATCGCCAGGGAAAAGTGAGGACCACGAGGCTGCGTTAGACTTTTAAGTTGCTGGGAGCTAATCCTGCTTATTTCTCTTTCCTTTTAATTAGTCTTCATTAAGCACTGATACATCAAAACTGCTCGCCATGTATAACTATTAATCAAATAGGGTATCAGCTTCAGTTAATTGCCCATATTTGTTCTCTGTCATTCCCCGTGCTAATAACAGCCTGCGTTCATAACCAGTCCCTGACATAACTAGTTGTTGAGTAATGCTGAGCACACCAGTCTGCACCAGGCAGGAGCAGGAGCCCAGGGACTGGATGCGACCACGTTTCCATGGCTCATCAGCACCCCAAATACACTGAGCCTCACAGCCTGTTGTATGAGACTGGCTTCATTGCTGGAAAACCGGAGGCCAGAGCAATACTGTGATGGGCCAAAGTCCCCAAGGAAGTCCAAAAGAAGGATTTCCAGAGGAGAAGGTTTCCTAGGAGCACAGTCCCACGCCCTTCAGAGCCACCCCCAGATCGGGCTTGCTGTCCCCGCAATCTCTCCCTTGTTAAGAGCAACATCCCCATAAGCATCTTGTAAAAAGAGGACAAGAATGGAACAGAGCAGTTTGGTTGGACAGTACCTACAACGATCTTCTAGTCCAGCCGGCAGCATGGTTACCCATCTTTTGTGGAGGAAAGAACAGACCTTCACAGATCCTCATAGGTCCCTTCCAACCCGAGGTATTCTATGATCCTATGATCTAATTCGAGCAACACGGAATATTTTGCATCAACCTTTCGTATCAGTTTGGTGGCACTTGCACGGTTCCTCTGGAGGGGAAACATATTTGGTTTGTCGTACAGGAGAAGCCTTTGTTAGAGCCAAAAAATGGGCTCAGTTGTGGTGCTCTGCATCCCTCTGAAATAAAATGGTCCTTTCAACTCCAGCTCTGCCCTGGGGGAGCGCTCCTCCCAGCCCACCGTGCTTTAAAATAACCTCAGAGGCTGCTAACGAGGCCGGGGGCGGGGGGGGGCCGGGGGGGGGGGGAGAAGAGAAACAAGCACTTTCTTCCCAGCAAACCCACCAACCCCAATGGCACAGGGAGCAAAAGGCTATACAGACATTACCCAAGGACGGGCAAAAAAAATTGCTCAGTGCCCCGAACAACGGAAGAAAAAGGAAAATAGACTTGTTGGGCAATCAGTGGATGGTTTGATGTGAAGAACCATGCTCCAGAGGAGAAAATACCATTCCTTTTTTGGGGATTAACACCAAGGAGTAAAAAGACATTTCTCAAGAGCTGAGAGGGCCAAAATCCCCGTAATTAGAGCACAGCCGGTCCTCCCGCTGTGCGTGTCATTTTTTCACACTAGAATTTACTTCCTGACAGTCATTTCTTGGGGCTGGCTCCCATTTTTCTGGGTAGGAAATCCATGCCCAGGCTGTAAAATTCTGACACTCTGAGGCATCAAGCTGCAGTAAGTCACTTGGAGTTTTGTGCCCCGGACAGACTCTCGTGCGTTCAGTTTTGCCTGGTCATTTAATCACAGCCCACGTCCTGCTCTTCAACAAAACCCACACTCAGCTCCACCTCTGGGTCCGCAGAACCCCCCTTGCTCTCCTCTCCATGCTGTGGGTGGTAGAGCTTGGAGAAGAGAGGAGCAACAAGCACCTCCAGGGATAGGTCCCCTAGTAAGAAAGCACAGGAGAAAGGGAACAGCGTTTCGTGGCATCGCTCGGGGCTGATTTACAACCTCCCAAGGGTGGCGAATGCTGCATTCCCCAGCTTTAATAGCGGGGGCAGGGTCTGATGTTTCCTCAGCTGGAACACAAATGAAAAAAAGCATCAGGTTTCCTAGGACCACACTCCCATTTCCTTCAGCAGGTGATCCCTTGGCCCCCCTCACCCAGATATATATATATATGTTGTCCCCTTGTCATCCTCAATGGACACAGCAGCCGTGGTACCGATTGCGTGAAGACACCGCAGGCAGGGTCAGTCCTTGCAGCCTCCAGCAATCACCATCCCATGATGTGGGAACTGCGATCCGTAGCCTTCACCCGGGCTGTCTTTGCAGAATTTCTGGCAACTTTGGTCTTCATCCTCTTTGGTCTGGGCTCTGCTCTGAACTGGCCCTCAGCTTCCTCCCCAAGCATCCTTCAAATCGCACTGGCTTTCGGCTTGGCCATCGGCACACTGGTCCAAGCCCTGGGGCACATCAGTGGAGCCCACATCAACCCGGCAGTGACGGTGGCTTGCCTCATCGGCTCCCAAGTCTCCTTCCTCCGTGCGGTCTTCTACGTGGTGGCGCAGCTCCTGGGGGGCGTTGTGGGGGCTGCCATCTTACACGAGATCACCCCAGCGGACTCCCGGGAAGGCTTGGCCATCAACAAGGTAAGGCTTCAGCCCATGGATGGGCTTGAAGGGGAGCGGGAAAGACTGGGTAGAGCTTCTGGGAAGGCTGAGGGATATGAGGAAAGGTTTTGTGGCCAGCAAAGACCTTCTTTATTTAATGCTGGGTAGGAAGCCATCATCAGCTGCAGCCCAGCACCATAAGCCTGCTGCACCAAGGGTCCTTCCAGGAGCAGGGATGAAGGCAGAACTCCAGGCTGTCTCCTCCACTTTTTAGACTAAAACCAGAGGTACAATTCAGCTGGCCATGTCGACACCTCCCTTAGAAGACAAAGCCACCGGCATCTCAACTTTATGAAGGGCTGTATTGTGGAGGAGCAGGGTTTGGAGGAGACCTGGTGTTTAGGGAAGGATGTGACCAGAAGTATCACCTCATCATTCCTCTGGCCCCAAGCTCACTCCTTTTTCCAGCCTTGCCATTGCTGCAGGGAGCCTCCTCTCCCCTCTGTGTTAACACCACCGCTATTTACAGGCTGCTGTGCCAGACCCCCAGCAATGGGGATGTTGTGCCAGGGGATGAGGGAGCGGGGGGCATGGTTTGGGTCTAAATCCCAACTTTTCATTAGATAGCACTGCTCATTAAGTTGCTTCCTGTTGTGACGGGATGGCCGCACCAGATCCAGCTGGTTCATCCCAATGCCTACCACACATGGGTGCCCTGGCAGTGCCGTCGCACAGTGCCAGAAGCATCACAAGGATCCAGTCTGGTTTCAGGAAAAAAAACATCCAGGGAGCCTGGTTTCAGAAAAAAAGAAAACCAGGGAGCCTTAAGAAGCCATGAGGGGACTCTCCAGTGATATCCCAACCTCCAGCATCCCCCTCCCCACTGATGCACATAGTACAAAGGGTGGGGAGGGGGATCATGGGGTTCACCACCCCCTCTCCATGTCCTACCACTCCTCTTCAGACAGGTAGTCAGCTGCATCTCCTGGAGATGCCCGTGCCAGGACCAGCATCACCCCAAGCCAAGACGCGAGGGAGGAGGCAGGCGGTGTGCTTTAGGAAGCAGCACACAGAAATCCCCCTCGGTGCGGCAGGGAGGCACTGCCAGGACCCAGCTTCACCGCCAAAGAGATTAGGAGGGTTGAAAAAGGGATTGGGGATTAATCTGAACAAGACTATAATAGCCGAGGTTTCACAAGTTTTAAGAGAGACTTTCAAAATGCCCAGCTCTGTTGCTTAAACCACCAAACAGAGGGAACAGGAATTTTGTTGGTTTGTTGTTGTTGTTTTTTTTTCCCCCATGGGCTGTTCATCTTGTAGCTGCCTGCACACACACACACACACACACACACACACAAAAAAAGAAAAAAAAAAAAGAAAAAAAAAGAGAGGGGAATATCAGAGAGGAGCACAAGCAATATCTGACTCTGGATCCCAGCCAGGAGGGCAAATTGCCACTTTCATGTCATCACCGAGCCAAGTGCTCTTGGGAACCAGCATCTGGGAGGATGCACGGTGTCTGCAGCAGGAGTGACACAGGGAAAGAAAGGGCAGTGATGTGCCAGGACAGGCTGGGGGAAGCGACAGCAAAGGGAGACCACAGGCAGCAGGACTGCTGGCTGCAGATCTGGCTGGCAGGGCTCCCAGATCCACCCAGATCTGGATGAAGAACCACCAAGGTGGAGGAATAAAGTATCAGAAAGCAGAGCTGGATATGGGGAGCAACCAGGCAAAGCTTCAGATCAAATCTGACAAATCCTTTCAGTCACAAGAGTGTGGCAAGGGGAATAGGATTTTTTTTTTTTTAATGCCAAGACATTTCTTTTTTACATTTCCAAAATGCAATCTAAACTTTTCCAAAAGGCATTTTGCATTTTACTTAGAAGGAAAAGAAAAAAAAAATATATCCTTGGAGTGGAAAGCAGAGTGGGAAAAGATACCCAAAGAAATGCCAATAAAACATTTTCTGCCAGGTCAATCAATTTATTACCCATTGACCCACTTTTCTTTTTACCTGAGAAATTTTTCCTCCTTTTCATATTCGTGCCAAAACCCTCACCTATTCCCTAGTCTGTTTGGTTCCCCCTGATCTGGGATCCCCCTCCACATTTCCAATCCAGTCACCGAATTTTCCTGTCCCTGAGACCCATTTTTCCTCCCCTTCCAGCTGCACAACGAGACGACGACGGGGCAGGCGGTGACCGTCGAGCTCTTCCTCACCTTCCAGCTGGTCCTGTGCATCTTTGCTTCCACCGATGAACGCCGAGAGGACAACCTGGGCTCTCCTGCCCTGTCCATCGGCCTTTCTGTTGCCGTGGGGCATCTCCTTGGGGTGGGTAGAACTGGGCTAAAACTCTGCGCTTTAGGTTGTCCTTGCATTTGCGCCCAAAGCTGCTTGGCTGCATGCCCTGGGGTGGACGGGGGATTTGAAACCCAACTGGTGGCCAGGGCTTCCTAGTGGAGAGAGGAGAAAAATCTCACCAGAGCCATAACAGAGACGTAGCCTGAGCTCTGCTTTTACTGGGCTCTTTACTTCTGCTGGGCTCTGCTGCTCCTGGAGTGCTGTGGGGAGCTCCAGGGATCAGTGGGGTCATCAGTCCTGGAGTGAACGTGTTAGCAACTGAGGCACTCTAGACCACAGTAAGGCTGGGAAGTATCTGGGATGCACGCCCAGGGAAATCCCTCCTGGACGACAGACTGAAGCAGCCCCCGACACTCCCAGCCTCTCAGTGCACGCACTAAACCAGCAACGCTGCACCACATCTTCCATCCTCAGTGCTCTGCAAGCCCATGTGTCGTTGAAGATTTGGTGGATGTAAGATGGAAGAAGAACAAGGGACTGTTCTTCTTCCATCCTCAGCAGCAAGGAGCAGCGCAGGACCAGGCACAGCAGGGGCTCATCCCCGCAGTCCTTGTCACACCACAGGGCACATCACCCAGCCTGCAGCTGAGTGGCACCGTGCTCAGCACACACGTGCTTGCACAGAAGATGCACAAATGCGAACAACTCACCCATGCTGGCTCAGGTGGTGGGAGCTGTTTCCATCCCTTTTCCTGGAACAGGCGTGCTGGAGGGTGAAACGTCAGCGTGGGGAATGAATCATGCTAATAACACACCAGAATCTTTTTTTTAATTGTGCTAAAAGGACATAATGCTAACCCTAAGCGTGGTGTTTCTCGGCAGATCCGTTACACTGGCTGCTCCATGAATCCAGCCAGATCTTTCGCCCCTGCTGTGATAGTTGGAGACTTCAGTGACCACTGGGTAAGAAGTCAGGTCTGGATGTCATTTTGGTGGGACAAGCCCCCCCGGATTACCTATATTCCTCGAAACCCACAGAGCCAGCCAGATTCCTGGCATTTCCGTGGCAGCTCCCAGCTGGAGGAGAGATGTAGAGATTAGCCAAACGAGGTGGGGCTGCTGGGCGCTTAATTGGTGCCTATCTAAGCAGGGAGCATTGCAACAGGAAAAGGGCGTGCGATTTGTTGACTGTGACTTAGTAAAAGCAGCAAAAGCAATGGCGAGTGGAGATCATCTTGCCGGTGCTGGGGACCTTTCCCAGTTCCAGCTGGATCTAGGCACACATTCTGCATCAGTTGGGAACACTGGCAGGCACTTCCATCTGCAAAGAGCCTGCTCGGAGCCAGAGCTGCAGCGGTTCAGGCTGGCGTGCTCAGAGGTGTCCAGCCCAAGCTGGCAGCCTCATCTTCTCTACACTCCTCTCTACGGGTAGGGAGACACTTCTCCAGAGGAAGCCAAATCATTAAGCATGCTCCTGATGGGCCTGTCATTAAGATCACGCAGCCCTCAACAGAGGAGGAAAGCCAGAAGAGGATGGTTAGGTATAATCAGGCACAACACAGCGGATGGGAGCTCAGGTCAACAGTGCTGGCCAAAGCAGAGCTGGCTTCTGCCTTTGGCTCCCAACGCACCCAGGGTGGGAAGGAACATCAGTCCCCTGCAAAGCTCTTCAGAGATCCAGATTCTTCTCTGTCCTTCAACCTCAGGTGGGTTTTTGCTCATCTGATTCTTCTCTTTCCCTTTCCTCCAGGTCTTCTGGGTGGGCCCCCTGGTTGGGGCAGCAGCAGCCTCCATCATCTACAACTACATCCTCTTCCCACAAGCCAAAACCTTCTCGGAGAGGCTGGCCATCTTCAAAGGCTTCGAGCCGGAGGAGGACTGGGCAGAGCGTGAGGTCCGGCGGCGGCAGTCAGTGGAGCTTCATTCCCCACAGACCCTGCCGAGGGGGATGTCCGAGAAGGTGTAGCCAGACTTCCCCCCAGGCCAAGAGAGGAGCCGGGGAAAACTCTGGCATCCGTTTCAGAGACGGTGCTTGTCCAGATCAGCATCTCACCGCTCGCTCTTTCCCTTCATTTTTGCTGGCCAACTCAAGTTGACTCATGTCCTGGGGAGATGCACCGTGGTGGTCCAACCCACCTTCTGCTGCCCAGCTCTCCCCGTGGCTGATGGTTTTCTGATGCTGGGGGAAAATACCATTAAATCAAAGCCACCAGCATAGCAACAGGAACAAGGACACTGGGATCCTACCCTGGGCCGGCTCCTTCCACGTCCTCCCTGCAGCAGGTAGCGCTCGGCGGAGCTTGTTGCCCTTCACAAAGAGCTCTGAGGTGCCACAGAGTTGTTATTATAGCCATTTGCTGGGTGTGGAGGTTGCCACCCGATGCCTCATTACTGTTGAACTCTACTCACCTGTCTCCCACTTCTTCTGGCTGCCCAGCTGTTTGTGCACACACACACACACATGCAGGAGCGCTCGCTCCCTGCCACAAATATCTCACAAACTGCAAGTTTTGCTGCTGCAAGGAATCAATTCGCTGTTTACCACCCACCACGGGACACAGATGCCCTTCGCTCACATGGAGGCTTTCTGAGAAGTGGGACTGGAAGCGTCTCCTTGAGTCCCTGCTGGCCCCACTGGGGAGCTCTTGCAACAGCTCTCTCCTGTGACCATGAGAAACCTCCTGATTTTCAGCCCAAATTCATTCATGGCTTGCTTGTTCTCAGACCAGTGTTGTCCTTTAGCTTCAATGCTTGATCTTTCTCTCTGATTTTTGCTTTCTTTCCTCTGTTCCTGTTCCACTCTAATTCTCAGATGGGTAACACAAAGTGTTTCAGGTGGGATCTTCATCATTTGCTTCCTACAGCCCAGACCTTTTGGCTACACCACGCCAAAGCCTCATAGCCATCCCACCCCTTTCTTCGGCTGTATCAGGACCTGGCTGTGGTCCCCAGCATCGTCAGAGCATTTGATTTAGTCTCTGGGATGCAACTTTGTTCTTTCAACCATTCATTTAATCCTGTTTCTATTACTTAGCCTAAAAGTCCTACATTTCCAGCACGACACCCTAATGCTTTTTTCTGTTGGTGATGTCTTCCCAGCACTGCACCCTCACAAAATGTCATCACCACATTCAGGCTTTTTCTGCTAAGTCTGTTAATATTCAGTGAGATTGGACCCAGTTCCAAATCACAAGGAACATAATTGATCATTTTCCCCTCTCTGACTGTTTTGACAGGAACCACCACTAAATGATGCTCTCCTCTACCTCTTTGTCCACCGTGCTCTACTGGTACCTGTCTCCTTCTACTGAATTCAGTTTCCTCTATTCCTCGCTGGGCTCTTCCCCAAATGTGTACTAATGGCTATTGCTGGAGAGAAAAGGAATAAACAAGATTTTCACCTGACCCAGACAAGGTGTTTTCGTGGTCTTCGTTTCACCATCCCAAGTGAAGCACGAAGCTGCATCGCAGCAGCTCCTGCATCACCTCCTCTAGCTGTTATTTGCTGTCCCTGATGCCAGGCTGCAAAGCAAGGGGAGAAATTCTATCGCAGGTATCACGCTTTATTTGTTGAGCCAAGGATCCATTTTACTCGATTAGTCAATTAATACAAATATCCCCAGAAGGCTGCTATTGGTGTGCAGCAGGTTTAGCACTGCTTTAACCTATTCTCCACAGCAAAAATATTGATTCTGGTCCTCCACGTTGTTCCTTAATGGCAAAGGAGCATTTGAATATTATTTCAGAAACAGCTTTTCAAAAAAATCTGCCTGATCCCAGCAATGGGAATTAAAATCATGTTTCAAATCAGAGTATAAAACTGTATTTAAGTTACCACATGCTCAGTTTTAAAAGCAGTTTGTATTTTTGTTACCTTTCAAACAAATCTATGTATGCCAGGAAAACCCAAAGAAACTTACCTAGAAGTTATCCTGTCAATGATTTGCTTTTTAAAATGACATACAGCTGAATCTTCTTTTCTTTTTGGCAATGCTCAAGTTAATTACATGCCTCTCCTCCTTCAGATCTAAGCATTTAACTTATTATTTACCCTGACAATGTTTAAGACTCATATAAACTGCACAGAGCCCAAAAATGAGTTTTAAAGTCTAATAATTACTGTACTCTTTCAAATAAAGTTCTTTAAATTCACTTCTACCCACTGAATTAGTACATGCAAACCAAACAATGACATATTTATGGACATATAATATATATACAGTCATATAAAGCAACCTCCCAGACCCTAAATCCCACAGCCACCAGTGCCGCCCAGCCCAGTCTGGCTTCAAGCGCAGCTGCCTCATGCCAACAACCTGCTGATGGGCAAAAGTGGCGTTAAAAGAACATCTCCCGTCTTCAAAACAGGGACTCACCAAACAAAGAGCATCCCTGCTTCAGCAGCCCTTGGATGCTCTGACGTCTGATCTGGCCAGATTCTGCTCCTGGCACACCAGGGCTGACACAAAGCCATCTCACTACACCACATCTTCAGGCGGCCAAAGCAGCCAAAGCCTTCTCTAGTCACTCACAAATTTGCTTTCTCTGCGGAGCCGTGTTGTTGATTTCAATGACACTGCCAAAACCTGCACCGTCAGGAAACCGAGCCAGTCATTCCAGGTTTACACCGGTACGACTCGAATTAGAGGGCAGGATCGGCAGCCCAGGGATCAGAGCTGTGACAGACCAACCTAGAACCTCGCTAAGCTGATAACACTTTGCATGTTAGACCGCAGGAGGAATGCTTTGAAACCACCCAGCCATGCCTACCCGCGAGCTCCTGACTCTCCACAATAAAGATCTGCAATATCTATTGCACCATACGTTAACAACTTCATCAGGGACCTTTAATGAACAGTACAATCACGAAATCCAAGTAAAACCCACTGTACGACACGTCTCAGACCACATTGCTGCTTATGTCCTGCCATCACTCGAGACCACAAGGCTCTGCCTCACCTCCCACTGTCCCACCTCTGGGTTACGGAGGGCTTCAGCATGATCGGGTTTGGGGTCATTCTGCAAAGCACTACAGGATCCTTGGGAAAATTCAAGAGCGTTTTGGACATGCCCAGACCCCTTTCCTTAACTTTGCTGTTTGGCTGCCCTACTCAACCCGTCCCATTGCTTTAAGATACCAGTTAAATGCCAAAATACTGAACTACTGTATGTTTTCAGCACAAATACGGGATTTCACAGAAACATCATCTGGACCACTGTGTTGTCACCCAGGGCACAGTCATGCAGCTCTTGGAGGTGACTCCCCCGCGACCTCTGCTACGCTCTTCATCCCACCGGGTCTGCAGGCATCCAGAGCTACACAGCCCAAACACCGGCTACATCCCAAGACCTGAAGAGGCTGCCGGGACCAGCATCCTTGGAGCTTCTCCACAGAACGACAGCAAACCAAGGCACCACAGTGTTTCCCAATGCACCAACTCTACCTGGGGGAGAGAGGACAGATGCAAAAGGTGACAGACATGCAAAACGTTGTTTTGAAAAGTAACGTTACATTTTCAAGCAAAGGAAATCTCCCCTTCTGCACGCTCCTGTGCCTTCAACATCAGCCGTTCCCCACTGACCTCATGAGATGCAGACTGATGCCTTTTACAGGCGTCTTAGAATGACAGAATCATAGAATTGTTTAGGTTGGAAAAGACCTTTAAGATCATTGAGTCCAACTGTTAACCTGTTAGCCTTTCAGTACTTACAGGGAGCTTCTGAGAAAGATGGGGACAGACTTTTTAGAAGGGCCCATAGTGGTAGGACAAGGTGGGATGGTTTTAAACTGAAAGAGGGTAGATCTAGAGCAGGGATTAGGAAGAAATTCTTTACTGTGAGGGTGATGAGGAGCTGGCACAGGGTGCCCGGAGCAGCTGTGGATCCCCGGAAGGGTTCAAGGCCAGGTTGGACAAGGCTTGGAGCAACCAGGTCTGGTGGGAGGTGTCCCCATGGCAGGAGGTTGGAACTGTAAAGTCCCTTCCAACCCGACCCATTGGCTTGCAGCAAGTCCTGCTTCACAAGGCTCTGCCAAAGGGTCTGGATGCCAGACCGGAGGCTCTGTTTTGATTTTCAGCCTGATTTTCCAGGAACACAAACAACCTAAATAAAAATCAGCCATTTCTCCTGAGACCACTGAGTGCAAGAATATTGCTCCAGACCTGATGCAACAAGGGATGAGTCTCTTCAAATCCTAATCAGTATATACTACCTAAATTTTTAAGTTGAGAAATTTCTTGATGCATTTTCTCTGGGTCTCAGAGGCAGAATGGGGTGAAAAACTGATTTTCCAGTTCACCAAGGTAACCAGCTGTCCCTGTACTGTCACCAATTTTTCACTTTGCAAAGTCTTGGGCTCCTGCAGCCAGGCGATTATGCGAGAATTTCGTCTTTTAAGAGTTTCCAGATTCCTCTCTGTTATTTATGGCATTCATAGGTGCTTTGGAGCCTGGTGGTGCTTTCAGTTCTGCTCTGCCTTGATGCAACTCAACCACCTCCACCCCAGAGCTGGCCGTGCTCTCCGCCAGCTCCGTGCCTCCCCGTCCCAGCAGTGTGGTATTGCAGAGGCAAAGTGGGGGGATGGCTTTCCCGGTGGCAGCCCTCCCCCCACACCATTTCAGCATTGATTCCCACATGTGGTCCTTGCAATCTTGAAAGAAGCCTGCATGGGCGAAGACGACATTTCCATGGCAAAGGCATTTCAAGTGGAAAAAACCCACTGCTCCACACACAGCTCTGCCTCCATCCTGAGGACATCCATAAATGGCTGCTGGCCCGTAGGAATTCCAAGTATTTCACCAGGTGAGCAGAAGTGCAGCCTCTCGACGCTGCTGGTGCAGGTGGCTTCACTGGAAAGGACCAGACCTGAAAATCAGGACACCAGGGTTTCAAGCCCGGCTTTCTTACTGCGTGATCTCGTGCAGGTCTTTTTTTCTAACCAGCCCTTTGCTTTCCCTGATACACATTATTATCCCCATGTGATCATTTAATGATGATTTCAATGCAAATTAATTAAGGGTGCTGGTGTTTCCACTGCAGACCAACCGCGAAGCATTTGCATCCACTTGCACGCCTTAGAGACCGTCAAGCCATTTCTAAGCAAGGAGCAGAGCGATGCTGTAATTAAGCATTAACTCGATTCAGCATTTAAAAAGCATCATCCCTGTTTGCAGGCTCCCCTGTTACAAGGTCACTGCGACCACCCAGCTCGGCACAGCGGCCACCGAGGGCTGGAGGACACATTCAGGACCGGCTCCTTGAGCCAAAACAGTGGGTTGGCATCAAGGGACACTGAGACATCCCCAAAGCCAAACTCAAGTCTCACCAGGGTTTTTGCCCCAAAGCTGGGTCAGTTTACTAGGGGAAGCGAAAGCCTTGTTGCTCCAGGGCAGGAGAAGGTGGAAACACCACCAGCCTCAGGCCAGCAGAGTAATCCCTGGCCTGCAAAGGGAGCGTGGGCTGACGGTGGGTTAGATAAGAGAAATCCTTGAAAGCCCCATCTGAAACACCTGTACGGAGACATCACGTTGCACCAGAAAGCAGCAAGGCTTTGTGCTGTTACCGTCACCTTCCCCACCACCACGGCAGGAAGCAGCCCCAGGGACTGAGGATGAGGAGGGGAAAGTTTGCTGCTGCTTGCTCTACTTTTCATTCCCAGCACATATTATTTTTTTCCCCATCAACGGCTTGCTGCAAACTCCCAAAGCTGAGCCAGCAAGATACACCCTCTCTCTTAAAACCAAACTTTCTCCTCTGGCCATCTAATCCCAACTAATCACAGATTCCAGCAGAAGCAGTTGTCTGATATTACTATTATTATTCCTGCTTGTATTATTGCGCCAGATTTAAGGTCCTTGGTCAAGATACAGAGCCAGGTGAGGGAGGAAACCCAAAAACCAGGCTGGTCTAGGACCCAGCAGCATTTAAATTCTGGATTTAGCTGCCTGCAACACCACCTGCCAGGCTCTGAGGTCCAACACGGGGTTGAACTCATCAGAAATCTGGACTGCCACGGAAATGACAAGTTAATAGCAGCCCCGTGAGGGCTCAGAAAATGAAATCAGCAAACTGGGGACAACAGGGACCGACACACGTATTCAGTTAATAACACACACGCCTCCGCAGGTGAGGCAGAGCCTTGGGAGGGCCCCAGGCGAGGATGAGGCACCAGCTGCCTTCCTCCCACCTGGGCATCCTGCACCCCAACCCGGCAGTGGGCTTGGGTCTCCAGTGCCCACCTTGCCCAGCGACGGAGTGGTAAACGTGGGCGATTTTTGGTCGTGTTGTTTGCCTGCAGATGCCAGCGAGGAGGAGGAGGGAGACAGCCAAACCCGTCCTCCTTGCAAAAAGCCTCCTCGTCGTCTTTCCTCCAAAAGCCTGGGGTGAAACAAGGCATGCGTGACCCCACCACGTAGGTGTCCGTCTGTCAGCAGCGACCTGCATAATGCCTCCTCAAGGTCTTGCCCAATTCAATTAAGTTTGACACATCAAAGGTACTTTCAGTTCACACAAGCTCCTCGGAGGGCAGGCAGCCGGGGAGAGGAGAAGGAGCCTTCCCAATGCATGCTCAACACAGTTAGACATCAGAGAAGCCAAGCAGGAATGTCCCAGTGGGGCAAGTCTAGCAAACAGCCTAGCAAACATCTTGCTTCTCTCCAGAAGTTCTCCCCATCATTTCCAGCTTTATTTGATTGTAGCTCCTAGTCAGCCAGAGGATTTTTCTGGGAGGTTATTATCCACAGCTGGGATCCTGGAGAGTGTCTCTCGGCTCAACACTGCTTTTTAGCTGAGGTGAGGCACGTGGCGGAGGAGCTGCCAGCAAAACACAGCCACCTCCAAGGGAGATGGGTGGTGGGCACGTTCCAAAAGGGTTTGGAGGATGGGAACAAGGCACGTTTTAACCAGCTGGAGCCACAGACAGGGCTGAAGGGAAGCGGCAAGCAATTACTCCAGCTGGAACCTGGCCAGAGGTGTCTTGAAATACCAGGTTGCAAAACTTTCACCAAAACGCGCCAACGGACCAGGTGTTTCTAGGATAACAGATCTGGTCTTTTAACTCTGCAATCTGCCCCAGGATCAGCAGAACCAGGAGAAAACCATTATCAGGAATTAATGCTGTAACGGATCCTTGGTCCCTCAAGACTCACCAGGTCTGTTTGCTGAGCTCAGGACTTTGGGTACAGCTGGAGGAGAAAGGCTTATTTATTTTCAGCTCTGGAAGAAGTCGTCCACTCTTTTGGCTCTGAAGAAGAATCCCTCCTAGCTTTTGGCCGCACAGGACACGTGCAGGTCTGACTGCACCCAGCAGAAGGCAGCAGTGAATGCAACTTTTTAAGCACTTTTTAAATTTAAAGAGGGATTAAAACGGTTTTACCGATCTCCTGCATGTACAGCGCTGCTCACCAGGTGCTGGAGTACAACTGCTTCTGCGGAGGCGCGTGGCAGCTGTGGAGAACCTCAGCCTGGGCTCTCTGCTTTCAGCATGGAGGGATGGCATCGCTTGAGAAAGGCGAGATGCAATCAGCCAAGCAAGGAGAGCAGATCTGGCACCCAAAC
The DNA here is from genome assembly GCF_023638135.1 of Falco biarmicus. Classification (NCBI taxonomy): domain Eukaryota; kingdom Metazoa; phylum Chordata; class Aves; order Falconiformes; family Falconidae; genus Falco; species Falco biarmicus. The sequence continues at coordinate 1,253,772 of NC_079306.1, forward strand.
CCATTTAAAAAAAAAAAAAAAAAAAAATCAATCAATTAATCCTGGCACAAGGCTACAAGGGCTACAAGGGAACCAAGAACTCATTGTTAAGTGTCACCAGAGCCTTTTTCCACCCCAAAACATCAGTCCTCAACAGCTCTGTGTTGCATGGTGCTGAGAGCCTCCCCGCTCCGCTCCCTGCCTGCCAAGGGTTTACAGCTGGACAGGTTTAGGACAAAGGGCAGCACCACAGGCACATGAAAGGAGACGTGTAAACATGGCCTGTGCCCATGCAAAGCCCGCAGCTTTACGCTGGCGTTCCCAAGAACAAAATCATTGGCCTTGTTGTGCAATAGCTTAAAAGGCAAAAAGAAAGAAAAGAAAAGGGCCCAAGATGACAGGAGTAGGATACACCCTCGCTGGCTACAGGCAGCGAGCACCCTGCACCCCCTGACTGCCAAAACCAAAAAAAAAAAACAAAAACCCAACACACTGTAAGGAGCAGCAAAGCAGTCCACAGCCAGGCTCTGCAGTGGTCAGCCTTCTTTACCCCAGCCACCCCATCCCACGCAGCCCGCATCCAGGCAGAGCATCCCCCAGGCGCTGCCCTGCTCCCAGGACCATTGCAAGCCACCCGCTCCCTGGAGTTGAGCCGTCTGGGAGCAGCTCCAGGTGCTTAACTTCGCTTTACATTTCAACATCCCGTGTAAACTGAACGCACAGGGAGCCCTGCCCCAGGAAAACTCCACCAGCCCGACACCAGCAACAAAGCTTCTAACAAAAACACAGCCCTCTCCAGTCTGCAAGCAGGCAGAGGAAGGGAATATGAACTACACCTCTACTAACGAAACACCCAGAACCTGTCGAGAGGTAGTAAAAGGGAAAAGCAGAGGAGGGAGCACAGCATCGTTATGCAACCGCGTTATCTAACAACCACAGAGACACTCTATAGGGGCTCTTTGTTTGCAGAGAGAAAGAGAAAGAAATGCCACCAATATCTGAGTCACTGGTTCACCAAGAGGCTCCGAAGTTATTTTCAGATGGAAACTTTTCCAGTTTCACATGATAATTTGGGAGGACTGGCTAATTCCATGGCTCCACCCACCGCCTTGTAAGACAGCTCCCTGCTGCTCTTGCATATATAGATAGGTATGGCCCTACAACTGGGTGCAGGCAGAAGAGCCTGGAGACAGACGAAACCTAAACTTTCTTCCTTCCTAGCTGCTCTCCACCAGCTCCCACCATGAAGAAGGAAATATTAACCCTGGCCTTTGCTCGCTCTGTCTTCGTCGAGTTTATCTCCACGCTCATCTTTGTCTTCATCGGCCTCGGCTCAGCCCTGAAGTGGCCGTCTGCCCTCCCCAGCATCCTTCAGATCTCCCTGGCATTTGGCCTGGCCATCGGCACGTTGGTGCAGGCGTTTGGCCACATCAGCGGCGCCCACATCAACCCGGCGGTGACCATCGCCTTCTTTGTCGGGAACCAGATCTCCTTCCTCCGGACGCTCTTCTACGTGATCGCCCAACTGGTTGGGGCCATTGCTGGGGCTGGCATCCTCTACGGCGTGACACCAGCCAACACCCGTGGCAACCTGGCCATCAATGCAGTAAGTCTCCCTACCCTGAGACGGCTCACCTGGCCACGCGGGCTTTCCTCTCCTTCCCTCTCCTTCTGAGCAAGGACCCGGTGCCAGCATCAACCCCGAGCACCAAATCCATAAAGACGGTTGGTCTCGGCACGTCGTCCTGCATGCACAGAGGGATGGGGATAGGACAGGAGCAAACACCGGCACAGCCAGCAGAGCAGTGACATGACAGCTTTATTGTGTGGGGTAATGAACGGCGTGTTTTTTTCCTCCTTTAATGAGCGCTTCCTCTATCCTAAGGGCCTGAGTGAGTCACCTGCACCATTGAGATGTTCTTGACTGCAGCCTCTCCACCTGGAGATTAGAGCTGGGATAGGAGCTGTGCCAGGATGCAGGGGGGAGGGCAGGGAGCAGAGCCCAGTCAAACCAGTATGGGCAGGGGGAGCAGAAGCCCACTGGAACCGGTGTGCTGGGGGAGCCTGGTGGAGAGAGGTGATGGAGAAGAGCTCACGAAGGAGCAATGATGGAAGGGTGCAAGGAGGCTGCAAGCGGCAGGGGCTGCTCTGGGAGAAGGAGGAGAGACAGTGGGACCCTCTGCAATAAAGCAGGGACAAGGAGCATGTCTCAAACCCTGGGCAGCACTGGGAAACCACCTGAAAAGGGAGCGGTGGAGCTACTGCTCCAACCATGGCTAGGTCTGGACCCCCCCCCCCGAGCAGCACAGCCATGTTGCAGAGGGTTCCATCACTTGGACGAGGTGCTGCAGCACCTTAGTCCCACACGCTCCATGTCCCAAACCAGTCAGCTTTAGCTCAAAAACAAGCTGCAATGACAACTCAGGTCACTTTGCCCTTCCCATGCCCAGGAGGGTTGAGTCCATCTAACAGTCCCCAGCGGTTAGTGCAGAGGCACTGGGACAACAACCACCCGTCTTGCCCCCATGGCTGCACCCCCACATTCATCCCAACCCTCACCCCTCATCCTGCACGCTCGGCGGGGGTGCTGGCTGCTCCCAGCCTCCTGGGAGGTGCTCTGCAAAGCAGAGGGGAGAAGAGTCAGGATACGACCACTTGCAAGGATCAAGGGGGAGAGGAATGAAGGGGAAAAGGGACAAATCAGCATGGGATTTGGTAGGAAAGGGCTGAGTGTTGCAGAGACAAGCAAGTGGAGAGAGATGTGGAGACCCCCAGAGGAAGGGAAGGGCTCGGGGAGACAGATTTTGGAGCATTAAACAGAAGGAGAGATATTTTTTTCCCTTTCGGGCAAAGGAGCAGTGAGCCTGAGCAGCGGCCGGCACAGCACCTTGTGCCCCAGGGATGGGCAGGGGACCCAGGGGAACTCCTCATGGTGGCTTTGCCAACCCAAACCCACCAGAAAAAGCACCCAAGAGCCCTGCTGGTGATGCCAAGCCCCAGGGGTGGTTAACTCTTGTCATTCTCAATGGTCTACAGCTCAACAACAACACAACCCCGGGCCAGGCCCTCGTGGTGGAGATCATCCTCACCTTCCAGCTGGCCGCATGCATCTTCGCATCCACAGACAACCGCAGGAACGGCAACGTGGGCTCCCCGGCGCTGTCCATCGGCTTCTCCGTTGCCTTAGGCCACTTGGTGGGGGTGAGTATCCAGGCAGGAGGACAGGGCAGAGGGTCCTGCTCAGAGAGGGCTCCCCACAACACTCTCACGTGGTTTATCCCAGAGGGAGTTGCACTGGGAGAGCCAACATGGGATATACTGGGGCTCCTTCTCCATGAGGATGGGGGGACCTGCACCCCTCTGCAAGTGAGAGCATCAGGGGCCATTTCAGTCCCTGCTTCTGAAAAAGCTGCTTGTGTCTGCTGAGTGACGCGATGCATCTTAACCCGGTTTCCTTCCCACACCGACAGATCTACTTCACCGGCTGCTCCATGAACCCAGCCCGGTCCTTCGGGCCCGCGGTCATCGTGAGGAGGTTCAGCCCAGCACACTGGGTGAGCATCAGCAGCGCGCTGGGGCGGCCAGCTGGGAGGCTGCCAGGGCCATATGCCGGCAACGAGGGGAGGGGGCAGAGATGACCCCAGGGGTTACAGGGCTGGGTGTTCTAGAGCCCATCTCAGGCCTGAAAGGATGAAAGGGGGTTGGAGAATGAAGGATGTCCCCTATGCATCGAGGGGGACAAGAGGTTACCCCCACGGCACAGAGCCGGCGAGGGGACGAGCGTAAACCTGCAGTGCAACAGTGTGCGCTGAGCAAGGGCATCATTTGAGGTCAATAAAGTCTACAAAGAAGCCCAGTTTAGGCTTTCCACTGGCCCAGCACCACCTGCAGGCTCAGACCCAGTCTTGCAGAGCAGCATTGGTGCCTCCTCCCTAGCACACCGCATCTCTGTGTCACAAAGAGCTCGATGTCTTCAGCAAGCAAAGGCTGAGGTGAATTCAGCCCAAGAAGTCTGCTGGAACGGGTATCTGCATCTCTCCAAGGGCTAGGATGTGGAGCAGTGAGGAATGCTGGTGTGATGGCTGGACCTGGCACACCAGCCTCCGAGACCTGCTCTCACTCTCTCCCTTGTTGCTTTCTAGGTGTTCTGGGTTGGACCCATCCTTGGGGCTTGCTTGGCTGCTCTGCTCTACTTCTACATCCTCGTCCCCTACTGCATGAACATGTCAGATAGGGTTGCCATCATCAAGGGCACCTATGAGTCAGAGGAGGAGTGGGAAGAGCAGAGAGAGGAGAGGAAGAAGTCCATGGAGTTGACCCCACCATAGGAACAGCTGGGGAAAAAAACCCCAAACAACAACCAACCAAGCAGAAGGAGGGGAGGAAGCCCCACACATGGGCTCATGTGTGCACCAAACCCAGCTACGGCAGGCTCTTCAGCAAAAGTCTTGTAACTCAAAGACCTAAGTGCCTAAGAAAGAAAGGACTATTGCAGTGTCTGTATATAATCCCTCTACCTGAGCGCTAGAACCTCTCCTAGCTTAGCTGCAGCCACCTAAGCCCACCAAAGGAGCCTCAGCCCAGGGCAGCCCACCCAGGTGGGACACAGCCACAATTCCCAGAGGCTCAAGACCACGCGTTCTGGCACACACAGGATTTCACCCCTGCCTCTGACGGCCCAGGGGATGGAAATACCGTGTAGGTACCAGCACAGAAGAATGACAGCTTCGGGCAGGTGGGTGTAGCAGCCCCCCCCCCCAGCTTTCTCCCTGCCACAGGGCCCACGCTGCTTATAGATGCTCTTTCATGCATTAGCTGATGCTGGTGAGTCCTACTTATTTGTGGCTGCAGAAGGAAAGTGATTTTTGGATTTTATGTGGAGATCTTTGTAATATAGAATATTATTTATTGTGAATAAAGGAAATTTTAAAGGAGTCACGGGCACAAATATGCTTGGCTATCAAATGTTAAGGGGAGAAATTAATTAAGCTGGATGCCAAGCCATCCCAAAGAGCCAGGGTAAGAGCAAGCACTGGGATCCCAGATCCTGCAGCAGCTGGTACCACAGGCAGGTGGTTTGGGAGGCAACAGTCATTAATCCTGACAAGGGAAAACAGGCACTAGTGTTGGAGAGGGGCGAGAGCAGGAGGTTCCTCCAGCAGGGTGCCAGGTCCGGGCAGATGGGAGCCCATCTCGGAGGCTGGCAGAGGCTGGGAGGAGCCAGCAGCAATCTTCCACGCACTTTGCCAGTTTGACTCAGGCACAGCTTTCTGCCATACCAGTTCTCCCAGACAGCTCCATGGGTGCCCTCAAAAACTGACCCACAACGCTCCCCAGCCCCCTTGCCAGGTGTCAAACCCACACCTTCGCCCTGACCTTCTGCTGCAGCCCTGCTCTTCCAGTTCTGCCACAACCCTCTGCCAAAGCAACTCGCTCCCAACCTGGGCATGGGGACACCGCATGCTGGCACTGTCCCAGCCGTCCCTCCCTCTGGCTCCCTACATCCACCCCCATGCAAAGCTCCACCATCACAGCCCCTCTTCTTGCTGCAAAGACGAGGTCTCCACTGAGTGCAGACCCCTGAGGAGGTGGGATACCGTGGCCTGGGAGCTCCCTGATCCCAATCAGGTGAGTTACACCGCCTTCGCACAGCGGCGCTGGGGACAATTGGGAGCATCAGCTGTATTTTCACACACCTAAGCAGATTTGCAATCCAGGCTGCGGCACTGCATGAGACTGGGCAGCAGCAGGCACTTATCCCTTGTTTTCCTTTGCTCACCCCCAGTTCAACAGTTGGTAACAAGCAGGAGGAGGAAAAGCCCTTAGTTTGGCTCACAGGGGTCAGCAGCAGATCTACGAAGCTAAAAATGCAACCTTGTGCTGTCTTAACCCCCCCACCTCACCCCTCCCCAGCAACGGGCTGAGATCTACGACTCTTCCGCACCTCAGGTTCCTCTTTTGTAAAAGGGAAGGACGTGAAGCCCCTTTCTCATTGGGAAAGGTCAGCATGGTCGCATGTGGCGTGGGAAATGCTCTAAACGCTGGGCCTGGGGAAACACTAAAGCACCTCCAGATCCCAGAGGCACCCCTGCCAGAGCAACCCACGGTGCAGCGTGGGGCTGGAGCAGCTCAGCATCCCCAAAAGCGGCATCTCACAGTCTCCTTCCACTGCACCCCTAGACCCTGAAGATTCACCCAAAGAGTGCATCCAGCTCCCCCCAAGGCAGGGAACCTTGGGCATCCCCCTTGCTTTGCTGCTCTAAACCCCATCCACCCAGCACCAGAGAAGGGATCCAGGAGCCCTGGCATTCCCTACACACCCCATCCCACAGGGGGAATCAGAGACCACCACAGCACCCCGCGGAGGGCCCAGCCCACACCAGCACCATCAGCACGATCAACAACCAGAAGAAGCCCAGCCTGGGTGTGAGCCCTCCGTGGGGATGAATCAGAGGATCCTGCAGCAGCAGGTTTGCGTCAGCACGAAAAGCATCCAGGGCCTGGCTTGAAAACACAGGCAGGATGGCCCCACGCAGGGCTGGGGGCAGCAGGAGGGGGGGCACAAGCACTTAACCCCCTTCCCCAATGCACAGGTGGACCATAAAGCACAGGGTAAGAGCAGGCTGGCACCTGGTGAGCACGCCGGTGAAGCCAGCAGCATCCCTACCCGCTACGGAAGCCTGGTGCTCCTTCCCCACCCAACTTCCCACTGGTCCACGTCACATTTAATCCAGACCAAACCCTGGCATCCAGCGAGCACCGTGACCTCACCTTCACCAGGGCAGAGCCCAGGCCACAGCTGGGAAACCCGGAGGTCCTGCCTGCTCTCACCTGCCCAGAAACAGCAAAATAATTATTTTTTTAAAATATTCAAGCTTATTTGGCCCCATTTTTAATGCGATTGTTACTGCTGACCACCAGCCATTCCAGACTCCCTTACAGAAATAGCCATTCCACAAAAAAATACCTTTATTTCAGCAGACACAGCGAGGGCTGGCATAATCCCTGTGCATTCAAACCAGATTTACCTGTCGTGCACAGTAAGACAGTCACAGCTACGTCACGCTCCTTTTCCCAGCTTCTCCCCAAAACAGGAGCTCCCACGGCAGCAGCATCCTGGTGCACCCCCAGCCCACGCACCCGCACTGCCGCCCACCCTTCCTCATGGCCGAATAGATCCAGCACCTTTTCATTTTATTAATAAAGTCAACTATTTTGGTGATTTGTATTACCAGCTTTTTTTCCCCCCCCTTCTCTATTTTAGGGATATATCACCAGGTGAAGCTATTACAGCAAAGCACATCACCATACCATTCTTGTACATATTTGCCGAGAAAGGGCAATGGATGCAGTTGTTCCCTGAACGTGCCTACTAGCAATTTCTTTGCACTGAGAGGATTTCACAGACTATTTCTCACTCTTGATTATCTTTTCCATTAGCAGGTAAATACTGCACAGCTTTAAAAGTTTGTGGGTTTTTTGTTTGTTTTTTTTTTTCCTGGAAGGTAGGAAAACCATATTTTCACATGTTGTGACAATTTAGAAATGTTCTATCTTTGTACACAAAGGGCTTTCAGTCTGCTTAAGGAAGGTCTCTAGTGGTTCTGTGTCTCAGCTAAAGTTCACTGGGCCACTGTTGAGACTGGAGAAGCAACCAGGTGCTTGAGGAGAGGCAGGACCCGTTGGTAACATCCCAATTAAAGATTTTTCACTGGGCTGCAAGTGCCTCTTCGCTTCAGTCCCTTGCAAAGGGTCAGCCCCTGCTCTCACCATCACTCTGCCCTGAGCAAGAACAGATAACGCTCCACAATTTGGGAGCGCATCCCTTCCACCAGCTCAGACTATCTTGCAACCATAAGTGCTTTGCTTAAAGCCACAGTTTCTGACTCCATGTGAAGAGCACGAGGCTGGTTTCACCTGGAGACCAAAGCAGAGCACTGCCCAACCCTGCTCGTTGAAAACAAGGTGAGAGATGAAAGAGAAACGCAAGCGGATGCCAGGGAAGATGGAAACACATTGCAGAGGGCTACTGCAGCCCAAGTGCTGCGATAAAGCGCAGGCGGCACAGGGAAGCAAAACCCCCTCCAGCAGGATTTATTTCAACTGCTTTGCTATGGAGTCCGCAGCAGCCAGGGACCAAGGTGAGCCACAAGGAAGCCAACCCAAGACCCCCCACCCCCGCACACAGCTCTGCACCGCACCAGCAGCTGCGCCAGGCTGGCAGACAACGTTCCCAGTGCATCAACCACGGCTGCCGGGCACTGCCGCCCTCCAGAAACACTACCGACAGAGAAACCTTGGCGCAGAGAAGGGCAGAGGCCAGGCTGGGTGTCGGCGTTAGTCATGGCACAGGCTCTGCCAGCACCCACAGCGAGTCCTCCCCCTCCTACTCGGGTGCTGCAGTGCCGATTCACTGCCAGCCAGCAAACAGCTCACGCAGCCGCCGAGGGCCAGCAGCCACCCTTCCTGTTGTCGAAAGGCATCACCCTGGCCGGGCAACGCAGCCCCCGCCTGAGGGTCAGCCGCCGTAATTTGTACTTTGCTCACTGGCTCGCATCACACATGATCGGGGGTGGGATGCAGCAGCGCATCGCGCCAGGCTTTGGCACCCACCGGCAACAGGCACCGCTGGGACAAGTGGCCACGCTCATGGGATGAGCACGGGCAGATGCAGCACCATCATACATGGAACTACGGGGTAAGATGAGTGTTACCCCCAAATAAACTGTGCAATTAAAGAGATGAAGGACAGAAGATGTCCAGTGAGACCAGGGAGGGCAGGAGCAGATCTGCATGGGTTTGCTTGTTCCCACCTCAACACATTCCTACAGCCCCAAAAATGCCTTTTCAAAGCCTGGAAGAGTTGGGATTTAACAGCAGGTGCCCCAAGGTGGGGTACCAGTAGGTGACAGGGGTCAGCCTGCCCTGGCACCAATCATGAGTGCTCTGGAGCAGCACCCATGGGACAGCGATGGGTGCCCAGGGCATCTCCTGCTGCCCTCTGCTGGGATGCTCCATGGAGAACGGACAGGGGACCAGGACATCCCTCACCAGAACAGGTCACCCTGAGGGGAAAAAAACCCACTCGTGCTCCCACTCACCCTTCCCCGAACACCAGCCACGGCACCCCGTGTGAGAACAAGGTTCCCTCCCTCGCCGGCACGTGGGGACAGCAGGCTCAGCGCCGGCTGGATCAGGGCTGTGTTTCTGCTGCCAAGTTTCCTCTTGCTCAAACTTTTGGCCTCCGCTTTCCAGGATCCAGCCCGCCGCTGCCCGTTTGTTCTTAATCACCCTCCTGCAAACAAGCAAAGTCCAACAGCGGCTCGTATAATGGATCCTTGTGCTGCTAGGCGGTGACATCAAGAAAAAAAAAAAAAGGGGGGGTGGGGGGGAAGAGAGAGTAATAAATAAAGAACAGAAAATAAAAAAGCAACCCCACAGCCCTGAGGTCTGCCTGACAAAGGTGCTTTGTTGGAAAAGGTCAACTCCGGAGCCGGGAGGGTTTCCTGGGTGCAGCTGCTGAGAGCAAGGAGAATGCAAGGACTAAGCAAGGAGGGGATTAAGCACAGCTTTGTTAAACCACAGCCCAGCGGAGGCCTCCGAACAGCCCCAGCTCTTGCCCAGGGGAGATGCCCACTCAGGATTTGGGCTGGTTTACTCCCAAACGAGAGGTGTCCAAGCTCATTGCCTCCGAACAGCACCACGATGCAGAGGAGCAAGGGAGGACCCGTCCTCGCGGACCCTTCCCATGCAGCAAAACTGCAGGGCTGGCCAGCAGATCCGGGAAGCAGTTCAGCTCAGAAACAACCCCTAAAAAATAACCACCAACCAACAAAATAAATCCTCTGGCATCTGTCCTCCAGGATACAGGCCCCTCTCTGCTTGCCTGACATTAATCCTGTTTGGCAAGACAGCGAGAGCTCTTTTGCCCAAGCAAGGTGCAGCTGCAGGTTGATATAATGCCCTCTTGTGCAGCCTGGAAAAAAATAATGGATGAAAACAAACTTAAAGTGTCCCACACAGTTTGCTTTTTTTTAAAAAGGCCACAAAAAAAGAAAAAGCAATTGCCCTTCCCCAACAATTACTTCAGCCTTTGACGGTTGGGATTTTCCCCTCATAGCCAGGTGCTGTATTTGGTGACAGAGCAGCTGTTTTCCTGCCAAAGCTGCATCAGCTAGAGAAAATAAGCCCTTTTTCCATTCTTTTAAAATAATTCCTTATTTTTTAAGCTACTTCTCCAAAAAGCCAATTGCTTTCTCACTGGGAGCCGCTGCCCCCTACTTGGAGATCAGAGTCCATAGGAATTACAACAGCTGCTATCAGCACCAATCACCATCATACGGGGAAAAGGTATAAAACGCTATCAGCTTATTTTGTTCCAAGCAGATAAGAAAACATCTATGGGTGTTTCACAAAGAAATCCTGTAAGGACAGTTAATCAGTAGATAAAACCTTCATTTAAGTTCCCTGTATAAACAGAACCAACTCGCACCAGTGACATCAACAGGCTTTTTATCTATAGGTCTTTGTCCTGGATTTTTGCCACATTGCCCCTGTGTTCGGGTTTTGCACTAAACCCACAGCTGAAATCACATCACAGACCAGCAGAGCCCAGCTCTGCCTCTCTGCAGGCAGTGTCCCCACAACAACAGCTTGTGCTTCAGTCTACTCATCCCTTCTCCATCCCCCATTCAACCCCTAAATACTCTTTTGTTATTTTTTTTTTCCCCCATGGAAACAGCCACACATCCAAGAACACACCTTTGCTCCAGCAGCCACCCCGACTTTTCAGTGATTCAAGCAAAACACCCCCCTCGTCACATTAATAAGACTCTTCCCCAGCACGGAGGGCATCCACCCACATCAAGGCAGACTCCAAGACAACCTCTAAATGAGACATCCAGCAAACATCCAGCAGCACATTAGTGACTGGGGTTTCAGCTTGTGCTATTTATTTGACTATTTTATAGCTCTCTATATATATCTGTTTATTTGGCTATTTAGCAGCAGACCTGCGGTCTCAGAACTAGACACGACTACCAGGAGCATTTCCACCTGCGAGCTGCAGGTCTGGAGGCAATGCCCACCCCAGTCTGGTAGGGCTCAAATCCTCCTGTACATGGCTTGAGCATTGCAAGGTTTAATGCTGCACGAACACCTCAGGGAAGCGGAGGGCTCAGACAATTCAAGCTCGCCAAAAAGCAGTTGGTGCGAGTGGGCAGGCAACCCCGCAGCGTCCGGGTGAAGTTGCTGAGGCCAAAGGGTCCGAATTCTGCAGCTGCAGCAGGGTGCAGCTCCCCAGGTTTATCACTCGACATCCCCTGGGGTAGATTGACAACCTTAGCCAAACATCCCCGGCTGAGCAAACACAGCTTCTCTACATAAACAAGCAAGTGAATCTTGAGGCATAATTTGTCATCTAATTGCACCAACACACCCAGGATTAATTGTTGCATTTGAATGCAAAGAAGTTTTGATTTATGGCACGATCAGGTTTCATCAGTCTGGTACCAAAGTTGCTGCCAAACTAAAAGCCACTGCAAACAGCCAAAGAAGGTCTCTAACAGGGGATGTTTTGCAAAGCTGAGAAGTCAAGGGTTATTTAATCACACACAAGCCTGCTAAGGGCCCAGAGAAATCAAGAGGGTGAAATTAAAACCTCTGCCACATCTGCTCCAGCCTCTACTCAGGACTTTTTAGTCCACGCACAATGGTAACTTGTCTCATTAGGGTCTGTAAGATTTTTATTTATGGGCAGGAAGAAGAGGCAGGTAAAAAAATAAACCTGACTACGTTTCCCACATTTCAAAGCCAAGGGGACATTTAGCAGAAATAAACCATTAACCACAGTCTCCTTTGTCTCAGATAAAGGAGGGCAATTGGAAAAACCACCACCCACCCAGATCCTAAATCGGGGTTTTTGGCAGGCTGAAGGCACATCGAGCCAAACCTTCCCACAGCCATCCAGCCCCACGGGCATCGCCCCAGGGGCTCCCAGCATAGCTTGCCCACAGCTGCCCCAGTTCAGCTCCTGCAGGGCTCCAGCATGAGCCAGCAATCGCCTGGTGCTGGGCCAGGGTGCCCCGAGGGGCCAAGCCAGCTCAGCGCACCCACAGCTTGCTCAAAACCACCCAACAGCACCCAGCACCGCTCAGCACCCGCTCTCCTCCCGAAGGGAAAGGGAAGCACCCACCTCTCGCTGCAAAGCATCATGTGGAGAGCACAGGGGGGCGGCCAGGGAGCAGAACTGGAGACCACAGAGGGACCAAGCATCAGGCTTTGTAGGCAGGCAGGGTGCAGCCAGGTGTCCTGCATCCTGCTCCACCTGCCGAGGCTGACTGCTGGTGCTTTAGCCCAGGGAGGCACAACGTGCTAGTTAACCCGGGTGAAAGGACTGAGCCTGGGACCTGACCTTCATGTGATCCCCGAGGACCAGCAGCTCCCACCGACGAGGAGGAGCAGGGACACTCCTGCAGCAGTGCCACCATGGCTGGTACCCACCAGGTGTCCAGACCCCACATGGGAGAGCCCCCTGCTTGACCCCCACGTGTTTTACCTGCAATTCCCCTTTAGCTCGCCCACCCCCCAGCCCAGCACTGGAGCAAGCTGGTTTCTCGTTCAAGCATCTGCTAATGAAGCTGCTGCCACTTCTCCAGGCTCACGTTCAAGTTCCCCAGTGGGAAGCATGCCCTTGGCACCCAATGGCTTGCCTTGCCGTGCGTGTATCGTGGACACTTCGTGCTCATGAACGATGCCTGGGGACAGGAGAGCAATGGGAGCTGGGGGCAAGAGGGATCTCACACCGTTTCCTTCTGCTGCCTTAGCAACAAAGGGAGAAAAGTAACCGAGTCATCGAAAATGGAGATCCACCACGGGGCAGGCACAGCCTGGGCTTGATGTTGGGAAGGGCTACATGGCACCGACCCCTGTTCTTAAGGGTTCATGTCTCCAAATGAGCTCGTCACAGCCTGCCACGTAGCTTGGCACCACCTCTGCCTCCCACCACACTCTTCTTCCCTGGCATTAAGGTCAGCCATGAGCACAAGCCAGGAGTCTGCAGGCCCTTGACTCTGCAGCATCAAAGGCAGATACTGTTTCTTACCTAAAAAAGCATGCACCAAGAGGAAAAGAGGCAGGAAAATAATCCACGACCCTCCAGAGCTGCCAAATTTCTGCTGGGAACACAGAATCTCTTTCTTTAACAGCCCTCCCTTTGCTCTTAAACACCTGTAAAGCAAAACACAGGAAAAAAAAAGCCCTAAAGATGCTGAAACCAACACCGTGCACCCCGCATCACCCTGCAGGTGTTTCAGGTCAAACCACCGACCCGAGAAGGTCCTTTGCCCAGTTATGGCTTGGCAGCAGTCCCTGCCACGGCGAGCAGCACGCCCTGACACGCAGGGACAGAACTGCCTCCAATCAGTGGTGGGGAGCGGGGGACACCCCACCACCACCTTCGGCCGTGGAGACGATGAGATGGAGAGCACCGGCTCATAGGGCACCGGGCTCTGAACCATGGGGGGGGGACACAGGGAGGGGAGGGCTTTTCCATCCCCTTCTCTCTTGCACTGAAATGCTCCTTTGTGGGGAATGAAGGTCTCCTTGCAGCGGATCCAAGAAGGTGAAGCCAAAGCCTTTATTCCTCCTTGCTTGCAGTAAATCCCTCCAAAATTAACTATCGCTGGGTATGTGACGCTGCACCAGCAGCTACGGGACGGTAGTACTGGAGCGGTTTGATGTGTCTGTGGTGGCTCTGTGGTTGCCTTCAGGCTGTGGCATGGAGGCATCAGGCATCGAGGGACGGCAGCCAGACCTCAGCACCAGGCTGGGGAGCTGAGCCCCCGTGCGCCAGCCGGCTGCTGGCAGAATGGGGCTCAGCAGGTCTGTGTTATAATTTAAGAGCAGGCTTAAGCATAAACTCGTCTTGTTTACAGCCTGATTTCGGACAGCCCAGCACGGCCATTGTGCCACCATCCCCACCGGAGCAGCCTGGCTCCTCCTGCCTCTCCCCATGCTTGCAGAGCCCAGGACACAGAGGTGGGCAGGTCGGCCACACAGCTGCTCCTGGTGGGACTTAATGGGACAATGCACCAAAAGTCGGACAGGGTATGGATGAGTTTATCTGAGGGTTGGTGGAGATGGAGTACAATTCATGAGCCTTCCCTTATCAACTTCTTTGGTCCATGCTTTGGTCCATGCTCCATCAGCACAGGATGCTCCTGTGCCCTCAAAGGTGCTTCTCCAAAGATGCACACAGAGCAAGGACTGGAACCAAAGCCAGCTTGGCTGTGGTACCACTGTGCTGCCACCACCAGCATCCCCCAGCCTGGGTTCTTCCATCCTTCAAGAGAAGCATATCACATCACTTCGGTCCTTGCAGGGACAGACGGGGCGTTTCGGGAGCTGCCCAGCAATGAGGCCGCTGAAGGACGGGCAGAGGAAGGGCGGGCAGAGGAAGGGCGGGCAGGCAGAGGAAGGACGGGCAGGCAGAGGAAGGGCAGGCAGAGGAAGGGCAGGCAGAGGAAGGATGGGCAGAGGAAGGGCGGGCTGAGGAAGGGCGGGCAGAGGAAGGGCGGGCAGAGGAAGGGCGGGCAGAGGAAGGACGGGCAGAGGAAGGATGGGCAGGCAGAGGAAGGGCGGGCAGAGGAAGGACGGGCAGAGGAAGGACGGGCAGAGGAAGGACGGGCAGAGGAAGGACGGGCAGAGGAAGGACGGGCAGAGGAAGGACGGGCAGAGGAAGGACGGGCAGAGGAAGGACGGGCAGAGGAAGGACGGGCAGAGGAAGGATGGGCAGAGGAAGGCTGCCACCTGCTGTCCACGAAAACCTCTCCAAGTCATAAAATGTTACAAAAACCTGCGGTGCATCTTAGAACACACATTCGTGCCCCCATGTGCAGTCCTCCAGGGTGGGAGAGCCACCAGCAACTCAACCCAGATGGAAGGCCACAGAGGACACTTGGGAAGGGGAGACCACCGCGTCCCAATGGGCCGGTGAAAATCACCCATGGACAGCAGAGAAAGTGTTCTGTCTCCAACCGACTCCGACGCTGGGAGCCACCACTAAGAAAACCATGAAGCGACCAACAAGCACTGCACTGGCTGAGCTGAATTTCTCTTCTCTCGAGCCCCCCACCGCTGCAGATAGCTCATCTGTTTTCCTGGGCCAGGGGGATATCACAAACACTGTCATCATGAGCTAATTTGGTGGCACTAATAAATATCTCATCCAAGTGATGGGTAGGAGATCCGAACCTCTCCTCCGAAGGTTGAGCTAATTAATCTCATACCTTCCTCCTCTGATGTCAGGCTTTCTTGTAAGGCCATTGTTGGACCTAATTAAAAGGCTCTTCAAGATGACTGTCCCCTCAACACCAGCCACATTTTGACAGTGACAATAATTACAGAAATCTCTTTGGTAGAATAATAATAATTACGCAACCACAAGAAGAAAGGTCTCAGGAGAAGAGGACAGTAAAGGGCAGAAAATCGGGACTTTGAGCCTTGTCTCTCTTCTGGTGGCTGGTGCTGGGTGAGGGAGAAGCACGGATCAGCTTCCTAAGACTTGCTTTGCTCTGCCCATCAACCATGCTGCCGTGAAAAGGGCACATTTAGCCCCCTGAGCACTGAACCATAGACGTTCCTCAGCCAAGAGCTCCCCAGATACCCCAAAACTGCTCCAGAAACACAGCCTGCCATCAGTCCTCTGAATGATGAGCCCTCAAAAGCTCACCTGACCTCCCAGAACCTCCAGGGACCTGAGGGTTTTGCTCCATGTCCACCCAGGGCCGCCAGCACCCTCTTCTCCAGGGCCAGATCTGGTTCTTTAGGGCGACCCTCAGTTTTGCTCTTCTCAAGCCTTTTTCCCTTTGCTGGCCTCAAAGATTTTAAAAAATGAGCCCAAGTTCCCAGGAGATGCCCCTGCAAAAGTGTTGTCCTTGGCCTGATGAGTCCCAGCTGTTCCTCTAGCTCCTGGGCTAAGCCTGGATGTCCCACAGGGAAAGCGCTGACCCAGATCAGCGGCCACCCACGGTGCCTCCTGTCAACCCCAAATCAAAGAAACGGTGGTGAATGGCCCCAATTTCAGATCTGGCCTCGGGGGACAAAACCGGGCTTGGATCAAAAGTGGTGTCTGCCCAGCTGATGAGCTGTAACCCAAATTTTACCATGCAGGAAGCAGCAGCAAGTGCTTGGGTACCCAAGTGCTTCTTTTACACCTTTGCTGAGGCTTTTTTTCTAAATGCTTTTTAACTCAAACCCAAGGCGTTTGAAAGGGCAGAGAAATAATTTCTCCATGCAAGATGCACTGTGGCACTAAGAGGCCATCTCACCTGAAAGGAGGAAACCAACAGGTCACTCCTTTGGTCCAAGAAGTGTTAAAAAATAGAAAAGATAAGAGAAACAGCAACAACAACAAAAAAAACAAACAACCACCTCGCTGAAGGCGTAAGCTGAAAAATACGGCAACAACGATATTTTTTGCAACAGCTCCACTTAAAAAATCCTGTAATGATTCATAATGACCCATCCAACTAAAACCAGGGGTACCGATGACCTACCCGTCAGCTCTTAGCATCCTGCTAACAAGCTTAAAAGCACTGGTAAGGAGAAGAGTTTAGGCACAACCAGCTGGGAGGAGGAAAATAGGATCTTGCTTTTAGGGGAACGGTTGTCTTGGCAGAAGGTAAGTGCCTTTTCCTCCCTTCTTTACTAATTTCTGAAGAAATCAAACCAGAGTAATGAAGTGCTTGGTGATAGGCCACAAAAAGTCTGATTTTCAGCAAATAAAGGGTGGGGGGTGGCATTTTACTCCCCCTGAACTCCTAAGGCAGCCAGCAAAGATAAGAAATGTAAAATTCTAATCAAGCAACTCTTCTGGAAGCTGCTTTTCTGAGCAGCTAATGGTGAGGAAAGTTCTCCAGCACTCTGGTGATAAGCTCAAGACAGAAATATCGCTCCTAGACAGAAAAGGGGAGCTTTGTAATAAAGTTTTTACTGCAAAGAATTATTTCTTTAGATTACACAAACCCCTTTGGCAGCTATGTGCCTGCGCCTAAGCAACGGCAGACGTGCCAGCGGGTAATTGTGAGGATGCTATTTTCACACGCGCTCATCAAAATGCTGCCGGGACACCTGGGAAGGAGGTTGTCTCATGCTGGATCTGTCCCGTGCCATGCTGCCGGGGCTCCCGCACGGACTGGGGCATCAGTGGCAACCACAGCCCCGGACATTTCTATCTCAACTTCTGCCTTCTCTAGGAAGACCCATGCCGATGGTCCGGTGGCTGTACCTCTCCGGGCTGGTGTTTGCCGTGCTGATCCCGGCAGCGTGGCAGATGGGCCCCAAGGACTTGGGTGACATGTCCAGGTATGGGGCGCTGCCGGCACGGGGGTGGGCTGTGGGAGCAGCTCAGCCTCCTCCCCTCCCATCGCTGCTGGCTCTCCCACCGCTGGGACAGCCTCACTATTGCAACGTTCCTGTTTCCTTCGTATTTATCTGGACAAGCTCCCTCCAGGCTCTCTACCAGCACACACAGGGATGCTGCCACCACACACACCCCCACACCCCTCCAAGATTTCTCAGCTGTGTCAGACCAGACAGGGCAGGGCAATGCTGTGGGCACGGTGCTGAGCCCCACTCCATGCCGGTGGCCACATGGGAGGAAAACCCTTTGGGTACTTTCTGCCATGAACCTCAGCATCAGCTCTCCATCCTAGAGTTGATCTAAACCTCAGGGAAGCACCAAACTCCCTCTCAGGAGCGGGAAGCAGGGAGTAAGGCAGAGGCACAAACCCACTGCAGCTGAGCAGGATGTAGGGCAAATAATATGGGATAGGACATTGCATAGAGCTGATGTCAGGAACCACCCTGGCCAGGCTTGGCAGACCTCTCTGAAACTGCAAATTATTTTCACGTGTTCTTACAGCTTTTCTGGAGGATGCTCCACACAATAAAGCACTTTGCAGGACGCAGCCCCTGCCCTGGGGACCTCATGCAGGTGGGGTGCAGGATTGCACGACGTGCATTATACCACGTTTTTTTTTCCCCCCCGTCCTTCTCTCCCGAGCAGGTGGCACTCGTACGAATCCCAAAGCGCCCAAAGCTTCGCATCCAACCTCAAGCGGCACTCGGAAGGCACCTTCACCAGCGACTTCACCCGCTACCTGGACAAGATGAAGGCCAAGGACTTCGTGCACTGGCTCATCAACACCAAGCGCTACAGGTAAAAGGGGAGAGGGGGATGGGACTACACTGGGAAACCACCTCCCACCACGCCACGAGCCCCTGATCCCAACCAGCAGTGCAGTTTTAGTTTTCTCCTGGGAGTTTTCTTATTTTCAGTAGCTCTAAGAAGAGGTACCTGAAGGAGGAGCCCCGCAGCATGCCCTTCCCAGCCATGTTCCCACTGCTGGCGTAAGTCATCCTAAATAGCAAACGTGGCCAATTAAAACCAAATAAATGAGTAATTTTAAAATATAACCACACATCAGTGGGTTTGGTGCAAAGGCAGAGTGCGGTTCCCCACACCTGATGCTGTTTCTCATTTTAACTGGCTCACGTGGATCCTCCAGTGCTTACCTGCAATAAAATAAAACCAAGAAAATTAAGCTGTTTGGGGGGGGATTTAATTGTATAACATTGCATGAGACTGTTTTGTTCTCACTGCGCTTTTACATTTCATTGCAGCATTAACACGGTGGGATCATTTACATTTATAGGAGATAATACCATGTTTTGGTCTTGTCAAAGTAAAGCGGCTGCTCTTTTGCTAATGAGCAAATCACCATCACGGTTTTAAAAGCTCCTGAAGTGATTTCACGAGGAAGTTTCTACTCCATGAAGCTGTTTGGTTTTTGGGTTTTAGGTACAATTAAATGGCAAATCAAGGCATTCGCTTTCCAGCACCATCAGCCTGGGGATGTGGGACCCCTCCACCAACAGCAAGGTTTATCCATCACTCGAAGCCACGTTAACCCCTTCGGTGTTTCCCAGTCACCTCCTAATGTCTGCACCAGGGATCAGCCTTCCCTTCAAACCTGGATTTCTGCGGATTCATTTTCACTGTAACTGCTCCCGCAGCACTGCAGATCCTGCAGCTTTCCATAAAAATAAATAAAGCTAGCAGCTGGTTCCTGACATCTCCAACTGTTCCGAACATCCCATTGGGATCCCACGAGCCGCGGGTCCCAGGCTCCGAACCCTTCCTTGGCTCAGGTGCCGTTTTTCTCTCAATTCCTCGCGTTTTAGGGAAAAGGGCAATTAGGATGTTTGCGACAACACAGAGCGTTTCCAAACTAGATCATCTCTTACAATAAAATAAATATATTTCAGCATCTCCGAACAAAAGCATTTCCTGTATTTCTACATATAACACACCAGGGTAAAATGAAAAGAATAATTAAAATAAGATAGACGTACCAGCATCTTATATCTTACCTTTTCAAAACTTTTCCCCCTGCTTAAGGACTGCCAGCACTTCATTTTAGGAAACTTTTTTGAAGGGCCCATGGGAGATTTGGGGAGCTGTTTTAAGGCTTCCAAGAGGAGGAAAACACCCAACACCCATCCCACAGCCATGGGAAGGGGGGTTGCTGCCAACTAAAGCATTCCAGGTCACTCCAAAAATTATTTTATTTTTTTAGTCCTAAAGCAACTCCAGGAACACTTCTGAGAGAGCTTCTCCCCGTAGAAATTTCCTCCACACAAGGAAATATGGAAATGGCACAAAATCAGGAGCCACCCATGGGTTTATGGGGTGTAAAGGTGGCAGGCAGCTGCAGCACCCACAGCTGGCCCGGGGGCTGGGGGCTTCCAGCGACCTTTTAGGTGGCCCAGAGTCACTAAGCAAGACCTCAGCGCAGAACGCGTGAAGAAACACACCAGCCCTGCACCCAGCAAACCCAGAGCCTCGCTGGGCAGGGACAGCCGCACTGGGGCACCCCGAGGACCCTCGTTTGCTTTTCCCTGAGCCCAGGGGCGATGCCCACCCGCGCAGACCCGCACCCCGGCGCCGCATTGAACCCCCTTCCTTGCAGGGGGGCGCCTGGCACGTGCTGAACACGGCCCCAGCCCCCGGGGGGGGAGCGCAGCCCCCAGCCCCCGCCCCGGGGGGGAGCGCAGCCCCCAGCCCTCCTCTCTTCCACAGGGAAAAACAAAATAAAAGGGAAAAGCAAAGCTGTCTGTAGTGAAGCCCAGCCAGTGCGTCTGAGGGGCAGGACTGGGACCACGACCACCCAGCACCCCCCCGGCAGGTCGCTGCCTTCGTGCCTGTCCCTCCATGGGAACTCAAGTGGATTTCCCAGCGGCGGAGGGATCAGGGATCTCCTCCAGCGGGATCCTTCCCCGGCGGCGGAGGCAGCAGCTCGCAGCGCCGCGCTCGGAGCCAGGCGCAGGAGGGAGGGCGATCACCGAGCAAGCCCAGGCTCTGCCCGCTCCCTTCCCCCAAGCCTTTTTTCCCCTCCTCCCCTCCTTTTTAAAGGGCTAAAACTCCTCAAAATAGTTTCTTCCTCTGACAGTCAAACTACAGCTCTGCAGACGCTCCCCCCCCCCCCCCCCCCCCCCCGAGAGCAGTGTGGGGTTTGCCCTGCTGGGTGACCTGCCGCTCTCATCCTGACCGAGCAATTTCATCTTTTCTTTCCCTTCCCAAGGTGCAACCCCTCGCTGCTGCGCATCAAACCAACCCTCCAAAAAGGGTCCTGCAGCAGATGGGACAAGCTGATGGCAGGAGGGGTCGTGCACCCCCCTCCCAGCTGGGCAGGGGAGAACCTGGACCATGTGCTGAGCCCACAGCAAGGTAGAGGGCTGCAAAGGGACTTTTTTTTCCTGCTTTGTCCTCTCCTCCCGGCTCCACGGCCACCCAACTCGACCACATAGTGCGTGTGGTGACACCACAGCCCAACACACACACCCAAAATGCAGAGTGTGCAAAACCCATCTCTGCTCAACAGTTTCTTCCTGCAAGGCAGCAGGGAAAGGGGGCAGGAAAAGGCACCTTCCCACTTTCCTCCCGGTTCATCCTACCCTGCAAGAGAAGGGACTTTGCAAGGACAGAAGTAAACAAAAAGACACAAGTCCCAGCGATACAAAAGAAAGGAAACTGGAGGAAGGATGGAGGAGGCAGCCCAGGGGCAAAGCCCCAGGTCCCACTTGGCCACTCCCACGACCATACAGTCTATTCAAGGTGTTGGATTTTAAGTGCTCCCTGACACAGCTAGGGGACAAGAAGGTGGCATTTCGGCATTTGCCACTTCCAGGCTGGTGGCAGAGCCAAAGCAAAAAAAACCAAAACCAAAACCAAACAACAACAAAAAAAACCGAACACAAAACAACCCCCACAAAAACAAAACCAAAAAAACCCACCCAAAGCAAACCAGTGCGAAACTGGAGCACAGAGCAAATGCTCTTCCTTTGCTTTAGCCCAGCTGCTCAGACCCTCCCTACGCTGCCCCACGACGGGGGGCATCATCTCACTAAGAGACCTAAGAGTATATTAAAGCAAGGACCCCAAACCAGACCAAAGACTTGGTAATGAAGAAGAAAGCGGACAACGCATCAGATACAATTATTTTGTACAGTCAGAGTTTATATTTTGAAAAATGAGAAAGGAGAGGAGGAATTAGATATTAAAAAAATAGCACTGAATGATAAAGCGGTAGCAGTCCCTCTACCACTACAAAACTGCAACAACACACACACGTACACACGGAGGCTTAACAACACCGAACTCCCACTGACTGTGATGTGCACCTCAGTTTGCTGGTCTAGAGATACTGAATGCCTGAAGCACACCAAGGACAATTGAAAACATCTGCATGGCTTTAATGGGAATCCTCCAACGGAAAATAAGCCATCTCTCCCCGTGTCTGCGTTGGCACATCCCTGAGTCACATTCTCACTCCTCTCCTTCAAAGTCAAGGCTCCTAAACAGAAAAACAGGACGGGGGGGGGGGGGGGGGGGGGGGGGGGGAGAAAAAAAAAAAAAAAAAAAGAGAGCATCATCAGTGGAAGATGTGCCAGCTGCAGCTGATCCAGCCCTGTTCAAGGGACCATCCAGCAGAGAGGAGCTGGTTTGCGTGCCGTGGTACTTGCTGCCTGCTCCCAGCACTGCTGGCCAAAGCACAGGAAAACCACAGGCATGTACCACTGCTTGCAGAGGAGCATTGTTATGGTCACATGCCTTCCTTTACCTGTTTCCTCCTGGATTCAGAGTGTTTCCGTGTTCATAGTGAGAGCCTTCCATACGGTCGTTTTTGCCATCTCATCGGAGATATTAATCTCTGAAGGATCAGCCCTGCAATAAATAGTTTGCATAACACTCCATGATTACGGGAACTGATGCCACCAAGTGCATTAGCATCAGCAAGAACAAGGGGGCCCAGAGTGCCGACGCTCCACAGAAGCACAGGAGGTTTTGCTGGACAAGGCAATTTGGGGGATAAGCCTGAGAGCTGCAGAGCAGCAGCTCTGTGCAAAGGCTCTTACTGAGGTCAAACACAAATCCTGAGGCCGCTCTGCTTGGGGTCTGAGCCCTGCGTTCACCTCCTGCAGCCCTGCCCGTAAAAACTTTTCCACCCAAGCCGACTGCTGGTTTCTGTGGGTTCCTCAGTAAAGATGCAAGTGGAGAAACCTGGCCAAACTCATCTTGCCAAGGGTCCTGGCACTTGGCGAGGCTTTACCTGTCACTGCTTGGCTTTGGGATAGCAGAGTCGCTGGTCTTCCCCAGTTTCAGCTGAACTGAATTTGCAGCAGCAGCAGCTTCCATCATCTTCTGGGACTCCTGCCCAAGAAGGGACAAATCAAGTTCTGTGTCTTTGATCAAAGTGGAGATCAACGAAACACCCCGTAAAAACATTGCATCCTGCCCTCTCCTCCTGACAGGGGGCAGCCGTGTAAAAACACTACTAGGAGCAAAGCTTTCCATCATAATACTAATCACCATCTTCATCATAAGGCTCATTTGAAAAATCATACCTCTATTCAACCGTTCAACTCACCGCTAATTTCAGAAAAGATGGTTACGAGGTGGGATCCTGACTATTAGGATCTATTTCTATTTCCTTCCGATCTTCCCCCAACATTTTTTAAAGACAAACTGCGACAGAAACAAGCAAATCTCACAGCCCAAGGGAGGTGTCCAGCCCCAGCAAGTGTTACCTCTTCTTCTTTGGCTTCATTTTTGGCATCATCCAACTTCTTCTTCTTGCTTTCTGGCATAAGGTCATCCAGAAAGCTGAGCTCTCGCTTCGAGAAGCAGAGATCCATCACTTTCCGGACAAAAACGAGAGCCAGCACCTTCCCGAATAAAAGGGGAGATACGGTGAGGCCAGAGGTGATGCTACACCTCACTCCAATGCCGCAAGCATCCCGACGCCCAGCAGCCCCAGCGCTTACCATCATGGGAAAGATGATGGCGGCACGGGATGCCTTGATGGCCCAGAGCAGGACGAGGCAGATCAGCTGGATCACGGTGAAGAGATGCACCTTTCGCAAGGGGACGTGCCGCAGGTAGATGAAATCTGGCTGGTGTTTTGCTGGCATCCAAAACAGCTTCAAGCGATCGAAGAACTGCAAAATAAAAGTGATGCTGCTTGTTTCCTGCTGCTATGGAGAAGAAATAGCAGGGAGCGGACACGCTGCATGCTGTCAACAAGGCCGTACCTGAATTCCTCTGAGCGACGATACGCCCATGTAGAGGAAGACACCATAAAGCACAGGCATTGGTATAAACTGGGAAAAAAGAATGCAATAAGCTGTTGGTTTAAATTGCGTTGTCAGTATCACCACTGCCTTCTACAGGCACCGCCTAAGACTGCCTAAAGCTTTCCAGTTCCCACAGGGCTCCAGATGTGCCGGACTGTAACCATCATGGATTAGGTTTGTGCCAGTGAGCTAAAGCTCTGCTTTAGGCTGAAGTTTTGAGCTACACTTCATCAGAATAATCCTATTTTCCAGACAGGTAGGAGGAAAATAGGCCATTTCACCCATGTGACGGTAGAAAAACATTTCTACGTCCTCTTGCAGCAACATGCAAAAGCAACGCGCCTACTTTGAGCCCAGAGATGAGATGACTCTCTGGGAGGAACACAGATGGGTGCTGGAAAGCATAACTGAGCTGGTCCCACCATGGGTCAAGCCCCAAGCGCTGGGATCACCACCTCCTCCGCTCCACTGCTCCAAAGAGCTAGAGGGGACTAGCTCTGTATAACCTCCAAAACTCTCGCAGGTGTTGGGCATTTTGCCTTCTCCTCTTACCTTCAACACAGAAGTGAAGAAGACCGAGCAGCCCATGAGCACAAAGATCATCAAGCCAGTGACCCTCTGCTCTCGTATCCCCAAAAACTTGGGTTGTTCTCCTGGAGCCGAGCAGTCAGACTCTACTTTGAGGCTGTTCACGTGGGTGATGGACAGGACGGTCGCAGCCACAAACCAGGGCAGCCCCATCACGGAGCACACCCCCAGCATCACAGCCACCATGAAAAGGTCCAGGTGGTACCCACATCCTTTCTGCGGGGAGCAAAACAAGCAGCAGAGCATCCCACGGCACAGGAGCAGGGATAACATCACAAGTCACATTCAAACCCTACTTGAGCGCCAAGCCAACTTCTTGGAGATGTAAAACAAGAACGGGAAACAAACCCGGATCTATCCAGTCTTTGTGCAAGCACCTTGCATGACAATCTGGCAGGAGCTCAGACAGAGAGACTGGGGTTTTCCACTCATAAGGAAATTTCATCCACTTGCATTATCCCTGGCAGCTCCAAGTGTTTTGTTCCCCCAGCTGCTGCTGACATTTTTAAAACAAAAAACGGTCTTCCATGTTGCTCTAAGATTCATTTGCTCCTCCAAAAGATTGCTCCTCAGAGCTCCCCTGCCTTTAGCTCCCTCTGCCACCATTAACCCCGGGGAGCAGCCTGCCCTGGAGCAATGCCCTCACAAAGCAGCTGGAATAGCAGCTTCTCCCCATACGTGCAGCCCGCACCGGGTTGGGGACAGGGTCATCTCTTGCAGCCCCTTACCTTCAGCCTGTGCTCCTTCCTGTTCACAATCACAGCCGTGATCTGCTGGTCCATGAATATCAAGATGGTGCACAGCAGAGCTGGGATCAGCGCAGCCAACACCGTCCACCATGGGTTTGGTCCTATGGGGTTGATGAACCACCCACGGTCATCTCTGGTCGGCTGCAACAAAGCACACGCATCAGCGGCATCTCTGCTGCTTTGGCCTGGGGTAGGGGTCATTTTCTGCACCCCCATGTCAGGGCACCTCCCAGCTCGGTCTCTCCCTGGGGTTCAGCAGCGCCAGCGTCCTCTTTGCAAGCACCGGCAGATACTTCTCCCATAGGTATCTACTGTTGGGGCCGTCTCCTCATTTCCAGGAGGAAACGAGGCCCTTGGAGCTGGAAGAGGAGATGGTCACACCAGCACCATCTCCTCCAGACTCAGCCCTGTCCTGCCCCAGCATCACCTTGTGGTACCCCCAAGGGCTGAAAACAGCTCCACCATGCCAAAACACCCCGTTACCTTGAACATATGGGGGACGTGGAGCTTCGGTGATGGGATCCCAATCGCAAAGTCAATGAGCACCATGATGACGATGGTGAGGAAAACCGCAAAGTCACTCACCATGGACCGTACCTGGGGCAAGAAAGCAGAGCGGAAAGGGGCATCACAAACAGGGCCATGATGGGAGACGGAAGAGCTTGGGACATCAGGGATGTTAGGGCTGGGTAACAACCCCACCACCCTGAGGACGTGCAGCCAGATCCCTTGGTTACACATTGTTGCTGCATTTGTCCTGTGAGATCTGCTGCCAGGCCACAAAGGAAGTTTTCTTAGGTTGAAAAAGGTTTTTCTAAAAACAACCTTAAAAAAAAATTTTTTAAAAAGGAAAACAGATGTCTGCCACCACAGCCACACTCAGCTAAAATGGGGGTAAGGCACCACAGCATCATTTGTTCCTCAAGAGGAAGAAGTAGCGGGGTTTGTGCAGCTCCTCATCGAAGGCAACTTGAGCACATAACGCAGAGAAGGTGGGAGAAAAACCCCGACCAGACCACCAAACTTTGGAGGGCCTGATTTCCCATTGCCCAAGGAAAAAATGCCCTCTGGGGCAGGTCGTGGGGCAGGTGGGAACTGCGACAGTCACGCTGCGCTCTCGGGAACGCGCGAGGACCATCCAGGCTGAAGGAGCGCTTGGCCTTCAACGTCAACGTTTCCCAGCTTGACCAAGTGGTGGCAAATACTGCTCAGTGCTCCAGGAAAGCCACCTTGGGAAATGAGCGTGGACACTGCTGCTGGCCACCATCTTCCACCTACTTTGGTTGGGAAGTAGCGGCTGGTCTTGAACTTCTTCAATAAGCTCGACAGGACGAAGGTGGAGAAGAAGAGAATGCAGCACCAGAAGAGGACGTTAGGCGCGTAGGGGCCGTTGTGTCCACAGGCAGGTCCTTGAAACTCACCACGCAGATGCCGGCATTCCTGGAGAAACAGAGCGTCAGGACACAATGGCAGCACATGAGCAGCAAGACAGCCTCGATAACCAGGGGCTTCTGAGGATCCTGCTCCAAGGGCCATGACCTTGTGCCTGCTGCTTCCAGAAGGACAGTTACATCCCAGTGATGCTGGGGACAAGGTGGACTGGACAAGGCAGACTCTCTCCTTCGCGGAACCAAGCGGGTTACCACCACACGTTACATTTAGCAATGACTTTTCAGAGCAGCGCTGGCACGGTTGGAAGCCCATCATCACCTGAAGGGCTCTGGCTTTTGCACCACGCAAACGCTCGTGCACCCCGCGGCCGCAGCGCGAGGAAGCGGTGGCTCGGGGCACTTACAGACACCGTGAGATTTTCCCAGGTGATGCCAGACACATCGATCTTGTTGCTGTCCCAGAAACGCAGGGTGTCATTGCTGGGATGAATTGGTGCCTCGCACTTACAGCTGGGAGGAGAGAGGTCAAGAGAGGGGTAAGGGAAAGGCGATGGAGGTGCAGCCCTGAGCCCCTGCCAAGGGGCAGCGGCATTTTAGGGGGAAAAACCCACTAGTAGGTGGTGAGGAAGTCAAGCTTGCTGTGCATGTGCACAGGGTAGGTCTCTCGCAGGTGACTCAGCTTCTCTAGCGCCTCGTAGATGAAGATGATGCAGATGAGGGAGGCAAAGGCTTCTTCGGTGAAGCGGGTGATGTAGCACACCAAAGAGCTGGCGTCGGTGGCCACCAGCACGATGCAGAAGAAGGCAGTCCACAGCCCAATGCACGCCCGCAGGGAGAGATAGGAGAGCGTGTACTCCCTGGGAAACCAAACCAGGACAAAGGGTGGAAAGACCAGCAAGAGGCTCTGAGCCCTGCCTGCCTTCAGGGAAAACGGGGAGCCATTTCCGAGCGTGTCAAGGCTGCGCGTGGTAAATGCACCTTCCACGTGCTACTACAGACCGCCCCAGGGCTGTGGTGCGGGGTGGGGGCCACCAGAGAGGCCCATATTTCATTATCATTATTGAACAATTCTCTTGAGTTAACGCCTTGGAGGCTAACTGAGGTCAGGTCCCTCTTGGGGAAGGTGGTCTCCCTGATGGATCATCAGGATCACCCTGATGCCCTACCATCAAGACCAGCTGGTTTTCCCTCATTCCCAAACCAGAGGGGATCACCTCCTCGTCCTTGTGCAGCCCACCTCGGGACTCCACATCCCTGTGGTTCCTCCTCCTGCTCCCACTGCTTCACTTGAACCTTAAAATCCCCAAACAATCCCACCCATCCTTCGGAGACCCAGGGCTCTTGCACCGTATCACATGCTAAAGCAGCAGCATGCGATGCCCAGGACACAGAAGACCACTCTAACAACTACCACTAGGAAAAACATCTTTTCTCCATCACTGCCTTCTACTGAAAGGCTCTCGCAGCACCCAGCCTTACTTGCAAAATTTGTAGAGGATCTTCTCAAACACAAGGACGGGTCCAGTGCTGCCAAGGATGGTGAGAGGTTGCCCAGCAAAGAGGGAATACACCACGCCGGTCATGGATGCACCCAGCAGCGACTCCATGGCACTCTGCCCGGGGAAGAGAGGCAGCAGTGAGGAAAGAAATCACTAGCCACTGGGGGAAACAAAAAAAACCACAAAAAAAGCGCCCCCAAAAAAATCCAAAGCAAAGTCACTGCAGCAAGGCCTTTTCCATTATTTTTATCCTCCCCCACGCCACCCAACAGAGAGAGGTGCTCACTATGTGGCCGTTGGTTGCCTCCCCCAGCAGCCCCCCAAAGGTGATGACAGGGGACATGCAGGCACAGTAGAGGAAGAGGAAGGATGCCAGGCACTGCAGGCTCAGACCATCCCGAAAGTCACTCCAGAACCATGGGGCTTTCCGCTTCACATCCAGGACCAAACCCCCAAAGAGCCTGGAGGAAGGAAAATAAAACATCTGTAGGCTCGTCTCTTGGAAGAGCACATGGAGTTTGCTTTGCTGCAGAAGGGCAACCACAAGCCGAGAGGAACAACTGTCCTTGCTGAGAAGCAGCACTTGCCTTCACCCCACGGTGTGGCCCCTGGGCACCCAGGCACACAAAAAAACCCCACCATCTCCAACAGAAAGAAAAAGGACCCAAGCTGAGAGCCCATCCCCTCTTACTGCAGCAGCCCCTCGCTGTGAGAAGCAGCAGAACTCCATCTTGGAGGTATTTATGCATCTGCCGCCACCCAAATCCAGAACACCTGAGTGCAACGATGCTGCGGCTGAGCCTGGCTGCCCCCATCTCCCACCCGCCCAGCCCAGGGGACCACGCTGGTGCTGTGGAGCCCCTTCACTGCACCCACGCAGCCCCAGGCCCTGCTAGAAGAGAAAGGGCATGCTCAGATTTGAGAGGCAAAGAGAAAAATCCCCGAACTATGAAAGCTCACACCTTCCCGTCCGCTCCAGTTCAGGGCCGCTGTGCTTCTCCGGCTTGCTGTGCGCATGGTCATCGAGAGCTCCTGGTATCTTCCGTTTCTCCTGTTCAAATGGAAGTGAGCTGAAGGTGTGTGTCGGTAACCACCAGCTTCTTTTCCTTCTGGTCTGGGTACTGTGTCAAACTGGGACCTTGAGGATCTGGGCTGCCATCCTGCCCGTCCCCCTTGCACCACCCTCCGTCGCAGCACCCACCTGCGAAGGGACGTTTTTTGGGGGCTCGATTCGGATTGATGGATCCCACTCTCCTGGCGGCAAGACCGTGACCTGATCCAGGAACTCATCCACACCAGCCACAAGGTCAGCCCGGTTCTTGGCTTTATAAGCAACGTCATGGAAAACCTGCCGAGAGGAGACAGCGTGGTCAGAGGACAACCCATCTCCGATGTCCTATCAGTGCAATAAGCTCTTGGCTAAATGCAAGAGAATTTCCCCGTTTCCCGCTGGGAATGTCAGGAAATATTCCCCCAAAAGCAAAAACCTGCAATGTGGTGCTTGTAGTTATCTCCTCCACGAGGCCCCCATCCCCCATGGCACAGCGCAGCCTTTTGCTTAAAGAGGAGAAGGTGTACTGGCCCTGGCCATGCCACCACTGGGGACAGTGCGCTGGGGACCCCGGGGAGAAGGATGAGGTGCAGGATGCATCGCGGGGGGGATTTCAGCCTCCAGGATGTGGGGTGGTGCAAATCCACCCGCTCGCTTTGGGGTGCGAACAAAGGGAGGGTACTTGGAGAGCTGCAGGTGGCTGGGGCAGCTACAGCTCTTCTTGCTACTAGAGAGACAGGAGAGGTGAAGAAATTATTCATATCTCTTATCTCGTCGCACCTCATCTGTCATGATAGTAGCCATGGCCCTGCCAATCTCATGGTACTGGTGGGCTTTTCCTTCTGGTCCCAGCAAAACAAACAGGAACCTGGGCAAGAAAAACAAAATGAGGCAGAAGAACGTGTCCTTGCTCAAAGAGAACCCGAGGAAACCACCGGGAGCTCCCAGGCCGGAGCACAAGAGGGGACACGGAGGCTCACCGACTCCGCAATGACTTTGAAATGCATCAAAACCGATCGCAAATTTAATTTTTGGGCCAACTTCCCGTAAAATTGGCCAATGGGTATGAAAGACACAGCAGGGAAGGGAGGAACAAAGGAAAGGAGATGGGAGTGGGACGACGCCAGAGGCGCGCAAATAGGAGTTGTGTTGTTAGTTTTTCTTCAAATCAAAACTTTGTGCTTCTCGTTCAGACCTGGTTGGGATGGGAACTTCCGTCATGCCCGAGAGGAGGACAGCCGGGGTCAGGCGGACAAACGCCACGATGGGCTGGTGAAGGAAATCCAGGTTTCCCACGAGCACGTTGGACGCTTCAGCCCCGGTGGGAATTTTCTTCATGAAGTGCAGCTCCGCCTGGGCACGACACGCAATTTTCAGGCCATTACCCAAAGGCAAAGCCCACAGCACCCTCTCCAGCCAAGTCTGCAACAGCAAATCTGGCCCAAGCAGCATAAGAAAGCTACGAGTGTCTCACCTTGCTTAAATCCGTTATGTTGGTCTCGTGGTTCACCCCATTTTTAGCTTCTGCCGTGGTGGGAGAAGGATGCGGGGTGAGTGTTTGGGCTGGTAGGAAAAAGAAAAGACACTCAGAAAGACAGGCAAGGACCAGCTGGGATGCTTCTCCTTTGCCAGGACAAGTCTAATGGGGCCAAAGCCCAGCAGAAACCTTCACCTGGTGCCAAAGCCCGGCAGAAACCCTCTCCTGGTGCCAAACCCTCCAGGAACCCTCACCTGGTGCCAAACCCTCCAGGAACCCTGACCTGGCCTGTCGAGGAGGTGCAGGTCTGACTGCTTCTTGCTCACATCAGCAAATGAGCGGACAATGGGGAGAAGGTTGTTTCTTTTCTTCTCGTTCTGATGGTGATGCTTCTTCAAAAGGACATCTCGAACTCTTGCCCGCATGTGCTCATCAAATTCCGCGGACTGCTCTTGCTGGCCCAGGATCATATCTGGGATGGCAAAGGCAAATGAAGCCGTCAGAGCAGAAACCCCCCAAGACCTGGCCCCAAAGCCCCCAGCAATGGCTGTGCCACGCAGGTGATCCTAACGCCAGGGCATTTTAATACAGTTCAGCCTTTGCAGCGAAAGCAGGAATCGTCTTTTGCTAAAAGCCATCATCAAAGTGTTTATTCATCATTCCGCTAAGATAATTATTTCCCATTCTAAATAATGCAATTTTCTTGCCCTGTCTGGCCTTTCTGTCTGACTCTACACATTTAACCGAGCCCTAAGCACTCGATAGCACAGGCTTTCCCAGAGTTTCCTTGGCCGATTGACTGCAAATTGCTGAGCCCAGGGAGAAATGTGCTATGAACGGCTCCTACTTCTCCAGTCCTTGAAAGGGCTGAATGGAGACCTGCCAGTCAAAGATAATTTCTCCAAAGCTGCTTTTTCAATTATTTCAATTCTCTTCCCCACAGAAATACTCTGTTTGGTCATCTGCCAGATAAAATCTGTCTTTAAATCTCTTAATTCCTGGACATTAAGGGGAAAAAAAAAAAAAAAAAGAACATGAGGAAATGGCTTGTAATAAATAGCTGATTTTATGACGTTCAGCTCTTAGGCAGACTCTGTGTTTCTGAGAGCTAAGCCCTGACAGACAGTCCTTTATGGCTGGAGAATATTCTCTAACCACTTCTCTAACCACACAGATGGCTTTCAGAAGGATCCCATATTGGAAGAAAAAGCTGGTGCGACTACTGCACACCCAGTGTACACCCAAAACCAAGTCATGACTTAAAAACACAGTGGGACTTCTGGGGAAGGACCCGCCAGTAGGGCAGGGTTTGGTTCAGGAGTGAAGGGCACTGTGGCGAGCCAAGCTTGGCTGTTCCCAAAGCGATGCAGCGCCCACGATACCGGCAATCTCTTCGATGCTGTTGGCGCAGATGTCCAGCAGCACCGTCCCGTTGATGAGGCAGCTCCTCAGCTCAAAGAGGCTGTGCAAGGACAGCGTGGCCACGTAGGGCTTGCTCCAGCGCTCGCCGCCGTCTTCCACGTCCTCCTCAAACTTCAGCCACCTGCGGACATCGGGTGCGATCAGCTCCATTGCAAGAAAACAGCCTCAGCTCTGCAACCCCTTTGATAGAGCTATGGGGTGGCAAGAGAAAGAGGCTCCTCACATCGGCACCGGTGGGTGCAAAAGCTTTGTGTGCCGGAGAGCAGAAGGCAGAGCCCACAGGCACTGCCGGCATGGGGACTCCTCTCCCACCACAGCCAGCAGCAGGGATTTACCTGGCCGTCTCCTTCCACTCGGCATCTTTGCCCTCTTTCATGCAGATCTCATCCAGCTCGGTGAACAAGTCATGAGGGACGTGCTGCTCGTCCTCCTCGGTCCCGAGGATGAACTGCACCCTCTGGGACGGGGTGTCTGGGGGCAGAAGACAAAGTCCGGTCCCGTTACCATGCCCGAATACAGCCTGTCACACTCGCATGCGAAGTGGGCATCGGGTCGGCACCGGGTCAGCCAGGGATACTGGGCTGGCCCCTCTCCCGGGGGTCTGTCCAGGCTTGCACACAGCCACAGAGAAGGATCTAATCCACCTCTGCTAAGGATGGGCTGCTTTCGTCCCCCGCATTTCCATTCCTAAAGCCAGGATCCCTCTAAGGAAGATGACCCCAAATTTACAAAGCCGCTTTCCCTGGGCAGAACAGCAAGCCACACACCCTGGCCACAGGGACCTGCTTGCAGAAGACCCCAGCACCCACGTGGCCCCAAGGAGTTTAGCAAATGCCACGGCAGGACTTACAGTGGTATCCCTGCTCTGTTGGGGCAGACTCCTTCTCCCGTTCCCGTTTCCGATGCTTCTGGCTGTGGGGTCGGTGATGCCGGTGGCTCTGCCTCACCAGCGGCATCCGCACACCCACGTACAGGGTCCGATGTCCTGCAAAAAAGCGGCATTTGCATTGCACTCAGTATTGTGGATATGGTCGACGCAGACGCCAGTTAATTTTTTTTCCTTATTTCCAAGTCTATTTCACTTGAGCTTTGCTACAAGAAAGCAAAAACAAGTGATGGCTCTGGGCCATCTAAAAATGCCCTGGCAGTATCAAACCGCTTCTCCAATTCCAGCTTTGGCTGGACAGCACTCAGGCTTGCTCATTAAGCAGCGACAGAAGGTAATTCTGTTCAAAATCTCTGTACGGCACCAGGTGACAAGAGAAGATCAAATCGGTGCCATGATAATGAACTCCAGAACAAAACACCAAAATTTCACAGCCCCACGTCCGCAGCCATCAAATTATTCTCCTGACCTCCCCAAGCCAGGAGCAGTCCCTGTGAGACAACAAGACGTGAATTATCCAGCCCCGTGGCTAAAACTCACACCATGGCCTCTGGGGGGACTTTCTGCCTCTGTTTCAAAAGCCGTGATACTAATAAATGTGAAAATAATTGTGCTGCTTTATTTGGAAGCACAGCACGTTTTGGTGCACATGATGTGGCACTGAGCAAGGGACGTGTCAGGGACGCTGCGCAATGGGGAGACGCGCTGGGCTGCTGGTCCCTCCACCAGGATCTCAGCAGGGACTCACCTTCCAGCTCCTCCTTCTCATAGTGAATATTGACAACATTGCTCGTTCTTCCCTGGTCAATCACCGCCTCTTCGTCGTGTCTCTGCTTAGCAATGAGAAGAAGGTGAAGGTTGGGGCTGGCTGTGCAGAGCTCCCTTCCATCCTCCCAGCCATCATCCACCCCTGCGTCCATGAGCATCACTCCTCTGCAGGCACAGCCCTAAGAACATGGGCTTGTAGCAGGTTTTTTTCTTCCTGTGCCCAAACAAACCAGCCTATAACATCACCTGTGTTGTCTACAGTGTGATTCTGGAAATAGTTACTACAGGAGGAGAGGGATGAGTGTTTCAGGCAAAAAAAGACCAAAACCAAAACAAACAAACAAACAAACAAACCAAAAAACAAAAACACAAAAACCTGCACTTTTGATCTCAGCAAGTTTCAGTCTCCAGACGTGATACCTGCAGGACTCACTAGATGGCACTTGGCCACAGGACATGGCCACCAACACCCTCCAAAGGCCCCCGAAGGAGAAGCGTCATCCTCAGCCCAACGAGGCTTGGGCTTCCCTTGGTGCAAACAAGGTGCTTTCCATAGAAATCGTCATTTTTCTCCTTGAGAAAGCCAAGGGCTGAGAGCAATGCCCTCCTCGCCTGAAATTCCACTGCCGCACTCCCTGAAGAGCATTTGTGCCTTAAAAGCCGAAGGAGAACAACAGTAGCAAACAGAAATAAGTCTTTTTGCTTCTCTTTTCCCCTTGCCACCAGGGCAGGGAAGGGCATCACCAGCACTGCTGCATTCAACAAACCCTGCGGCTTGAAGAAGGGCCACCTGGAGACTCCCGATACCTCTCTTCCCCTCTTCAGGCTGCACTTCTAATTGCTATCAATTGCTTAAAATACTAAAGAAAATATGCTGCCAATGCTTCCTTCCTTCTGCCTTGCCTGCGTGGACAGTAACTAATCCAAGAAACCCAAAACCTGTTACCCATGCAGAGAAAAACTCCGCGGTGCCCAGACACGCTTCAGTTTTCACCGATTTTCAAATTATTCCTCTATTAAAGGCACGAAGGGGAAAGTTTGGGACTATTGAATTGCTGAGGTTCATCTTTGCAAGCCCATGGCCGTCATCACAGCCACCAGAAACTAACCCAACCAAAATAAGCACCGAGATGCGCACCCAGTGGCTCCATTTCTGAAAGCGAAGTTTGAAGAAGAGCAAAATACCCAGAAAAAGGGGGAACCGAAAGGGCTGTTGGACGAAATGCTGGAAGCAAGAGCTGCACCGGGCACTGGGGAGCAGCCCACAACAACCAGCGCTGTGATTTTCAAGGAAAACCACAAATAATGCACTGCCCATTGTACTAATAATAAAGCATTACCTATGGAGACTTATTAAAATATAGAGAATAAACAACTTATTATGATTTAAGCTGCAAACGCTAACGTGAAGGTGGCTTTTCATCCCCCAAATTACTGCTTCGCCTGAGGAGCATCACCTGCAGCCACGCAGCAGCGGTGCTCGGGAAAGCACACGCCTCCACGTCACCAGTTAATTTGACAAGTGAGAGGAAGAAACGCTCCTGTCTGGAAATGAGTTTGCTGGTCCACGCGTACTAATTTCAGAGCCGACTTGTTGCTCCCTCCCCAGCAGCTCCCGGCATTCGCCCACATTACTCAGCAGCTGGATTATCGCGCGCCTGTGGCTTTCCAGTTCTCTCTCTGATCGCAGCCTCCGCCAGCCTCCCTCCCTTCTTAGCAACCCATCTCGCTCCCCTCTGGATTTGCCAAAAAAACCCCAAACTCCAACCTTGGCCAAGGAACAGGATGAAAGAGCTTAATAAAACCTCTTGAAATGGCAATTTTAATAAAATAGCCGTTTAAATAAAATCGCAAGCTGGAGCGCATTATGTGGCTGTCAGAGTGGGAATAAACGAAGCAATTTGGGAGTCGCAGCTTTTAGACGCCTTGTGTGTGACATGGGGAAAGTCTCCTCTCCTAGAAACTGTTTTGCCTCTGTGCTCCAACCAGTGATGCTGAACCTGCCCCCCACAGCCCTCCTCAGCACAGAGCATCTCCCCCTGCGCGTCCTTCCGCGCTCAGGGGAAACGCCGATTGGATTTTGGGGAGACTTTTCCCACTTTTTGGGGGGATGCTCAGCCCCTCAGCAGAGCCCTGGCCGTGCTACCTGTAACTCTTCCAGAAGTGTCTTTTTGTAACCCCCATTCCAGTTCATCCTCACTTCTGTCACCAGTTTTGGGGGATAATTGAACCTCCAGGTCCGTCAGGGGGTCAGAGCCCCCTGGGACACAGAGGCAGCCCCCACCGAGGGGAGGTCAGTGCACCCCAACTCCAGAGACACAACAAGGGACCGTTCTGCAGCCAGCATCTGTGACGCGGATCCAGGCAGTTACACAAAGCCAAGCACCTCGAGATTCTTCCCACTTGGAAAACTTAGTGGATGGGGAGAAACCAGCTCTTTTTTGAGCAAAAACTACCTGGAATAGAGAAATGGGTTGTAAACGCCACATCCTGCTGGGGCGAAAGCAGCATTAGTGCGTATGAAAAAGCACACGCTATCACAATACAAGTGAGGGATGAAATGTTATATGGTCATGAAATGTCATAACCATTATGGGGTGGCACTCATGTTCATCAAAATTTCCAGCAAAAAATCAGGGCGTTTCAGGAAGATCTGGCTTTGGCACGGCCTCCAACCCTTTGGTGTTCCAATAAATCCTCATCAGCCAAACCAAGTCCTGGCACGGTACGGAAATGTCCAGAGCAGCGATAGGTCTGACACTCTTCGCTCCCTCCAGCTCTACTTTATTTTCCAAGCTGAGCTAATCTGTCATTTCCATCCTATAAATTCATTTGCTCTAATGAACTTCCTCCCCATCGCCGCTCAGCACAAAGGTTAACTGCCTGGCTTGCCCTGAAAGGCGACACTGGGTGTAAAATAACACGGCGAAGGAAGGTGACACCGAGGTCTAATCAGTTAAAATCCCATCATGATCCAAGCTCGGATCCCCACTGCTTTAGTATTAAAGCTTCAGGAGCAAAAATAGGAGGAAACGGTACAAGTGGGCCCCTCTGGATCCAGGGTGAGATGCTCTGAGCATCCCACCGCCCCTCCCTGGCCATTGCAGCATCCCCGAAATGGTGGCAAGCCTTGCACGGCGATGCCACCGAAGGCAACAGCTCTGCTTAAAACTCTCAGTTCTGCTTAGGCCACTCAAGTGGGCTCGGAGTGGTTATTTCACGGAGGAAATTGCTGGAGGACTTAAGTATTTAATAGACCTGCGGGGCTGCGGACCCATGGGCTTGGGATGGGATGGAGCAGGAAGGAGAGATGCCTCCAGAAAGCAAGTTACCGCATCCCAGGATGGCTACCAGCACTCGCAGATGCTTTGCCTTCCCTCTCCATCCTTCTCCACTGCTGACAGGTGCCTAGAAAACAGCAAATCATCAAAGCTGGGCTGGGAAAGGGGATGCCGAGTTTTGCATCGCTCCCTTTTGAGTTTTGGAGCAGCCAGAGTTGTTCCCCTTCACTGTTTTCTAAGCGCAAAGCTCCGGCTGGCTGCTTTGAAGCTGGTTTTGTTGGGAGGCTGAAAGTCATTATGGCTTGTAAAAATGAAATCACAAATCACGGGCACAAAGGAGGAAAGCCTGTATCGACACGGCTGCAGTGAAGCCCTTCGTGTCATGAGCTCAGTGCATCCTCTCCCCACATCCATCTCAAGAAAACTTCTCCAAAATATTACTTTGCTGTGATATTTTTGTCCCAGCAGGAGAGGGGGTTTGAGTGTCCTGCCTCAGTTTACCTGTCTCAGTGCAGCTCCTCTGGTTAAGAAAGAAAAATCTTTCCCTGGGGAAGCTTTGGTGTAATTGAGGATGAGTAAAAGCACAAAGCAGAAGTTCAGGTCTGGCTCTAAGTCCTCCTGGTGCCGGGGGAAGCCGAAAGCATCGCATGAGCCAGCCAACCTCACGTCCCGGCCCCCTCGCCCCATTGCATGCAAGGAGAACCGGCCCCTGGCAGTGAGGGGGAGGATTAATGTAACTAATCTCACCCGTAGTGTAATTAATAAAACTGATCCCACTGTTATTATGGGATGAGGGTAACACGGACCAAACTGGGGGACTGCTTTGGTGGCGGAGCAGGACACTCCCTCCTTGCCCCTCTCCATCTCCACCCTGCCCGGATGAAGCCACCATCCCTGTGGCTCCGTCCTTTGCTATGGTGGTGGCCAACAACGTCCCCCAGCTCCTGGGACAGGATTTGACCCGTGACAGAGACTGGACCCGGGTGCTTGCCATGGGAGGGGACAGGTCTCCAGAGCCCCAAAGTGGGGCTGTGGCCGGGGAACACACCTCATGGCCGAGCATCACCAGGACATGACTGTCACTCCTTCCTGAGGAACATGTAAATTCCTTCCAGTCTTCCCCATAAGCTGTAATTTCAGGGCAGATTAATTGATACCCCACCTCTCATTTGCCACTGAGAGCAGCTCCTCCAGCTGGGTCCCATGGGTGCAGCGGCCAGTCGGACAAGCCCTCCCCAGGACAAGGAGATGCTGAAAGAGGGGGGACCACCCAGCCGCCTCCTGCCTGCACCCCGGCACCAGCTGCATCCATGCAAGCCTCTGGTGGGGACAACAGCTGAGCCCCCTTTGTCCCCCGCTCCGAGGGCCTGCAGCATCACCGGGGGGTCACATCGAAGGGACAAGGGGGGCCGGTCAGGGAGGCCCCCCAACACGCAGGTGCCTTCGTCCCCTCCTCACATCACTCCTGCACCCACCTTGAGCACCCCTCGTCCCCCCCCTTTGCGCCCCCACCCCCCCACCTTGCAGATGCCTTGCTGATGCCTCACACTCCCCTTCAGAGGCCTGGCAACCCCGTGCACCCCCCAGCACCCCATTTTACAGAGAACTACCGCCCCCCTTACCCCCCCCCCACCTTGCAGATGGCCTTCACCCACCTTCGCACGCCCCTTACAGCCCCCCCCGTGCACTCCCCTTGCAGACACCTTGTCTCCCCCAGGCACCCCCCCACCTGCTCCCCCTGTCCCGTCCCCCCCCCATCGGAAATGCCGCAGTGAGCAGCCACGGAGCATCCTCCGGCCGCCCCGGCCCGCCCCGGGGTACCGGGCATCCCCCCCCGCCGCCGCCGCCCACCTGGTAGCTGAGGATCCCGTCGGGCTCGTTGCTGCCGGCGGGCATGGCTGGGCCGGGGGGGGCCGGGCACCCCCCCGGGGCTGGGGCCAGGGGGGCCGCAGCCGGCTGCCGCCCCGGTGCCGCTCACACCGGCTCCACCATCTCCCGGCGCCGGGGCCAAACCCCGCCCAGGCCGGGAGGAGGCGGCGGGCGGGGGGAGGAGGCAGGGCCGGGGGGGCCGGGGGGCAGCGCCCGGTGGGGGTGCTGCGGCCCCGCTTCGGCAGCCCCCCGCCAGCATCACCCCCCCCGCCCCGTCCCCTCCAGCACCTGAGCGGCCCCCCTCCGGAATCATCGCCCGCGGGGCCCACCAGCAGCACCCCCCCAGCAGCACCCCCGTCCAGCATCCCCTCCAGCGTCTGCCCCCCAGCAGCACCCCTCAATCCCCTCCAGCAGCACCCCTGGATTTCCTCCAGCATCCCCTTCAGCATCTCCCCCCGAGCAGCACCCCTCAGTCACCTCCAGCAGCACCCCTCGACTCCCTCCAGCACCCCCTCTAGCATCTCCCCCTCAGCATCACCCCTCAATTCCCTCCAGTATCCCTTCCAGCATCCCCCCCCCCCCAGTATCACCCCTCAATTCCCTCCAGCAGCACCTCTCAATCCCCTTCAGCATCTCTTTCAGCATCTCCCCTCCCAGCAGCACCCTGATACCCCTCCAGCAGCACCCCTCAATCCCCTCCAGCATCTCCCCCCCAGCATCACCCCTCAGTCCCCTCCAGCAGCACCCCGGATTTTCTCCAGCATCCTCTTTAGCATCTCCCCCCGAGCAGCACCCCTCAATCCCCTCCAGCAGCACCCCTCAACTCTCTCCAGTACCCCCTCTAGCATCTCCCCCTCAGCATCACCCCTCAATTCCCTCCAGTATCCCTTCCAGCATCCCCCCCCCCCAGTATCACCCCTCAATTCCCTCCAGTATCCCTTCCAGCATCCCCCCCCCCAGTATCACCCCTCAATTCCCCCCAAGCATCACCCCTCAATCCCCTCCAGCAGCACCCCTCGACTCCCTCCAACATCCCCTCCAGCATCTCACCCCCCAGCATCACCCCTTGGTCCCCTCCGGGCTCCCTCTGGCATCTCCCCAGCTCCCCTCCAGCACCCCTCCTGGCCCCCTCCAGCATCCTCCCACCCAACCTGCCACCCCCAGCCGCCCAGCGCTGCCCCCACCCCCCAGCCCCCAGCTCCGGGCCAGCCTGGCTCTTTGCTCCTCCAAAGATCCCACTGCCCAGCAGGAAAGGGTCAGAGATGGGGGGCTGGGGGGGGCAATGGGTGTTTCCCCCTCCAGTGGGCATTTTACAAAATGGAACACAGTGTGCCCGGAGCGGTTGAGGGCTCTAGACTGCTTTGGCCGCTCCAATTTTGTGTCCTCTACAACCCCAAAAGCATTTAATATTTTCAAGAGGAGCTGAGCTCAACCCCCACACTGATCACCCATGTAGGTGACCGGCAGCATCGCCCTGCTGCAACCATCACCCCCTTAGCCCTTCCCACTTGCCCCAGTTGCCTGTTTTTCCCCCGAGAAAGGCAAAAAAATCTTAAATGAAACATAAAATCCCCTCCCAAAACCACGGGCCCAAGATACCGCTGTCAGTTAAAACTCTGAAAAGCAATACTTGAAAATTATGGAATTGCTGGAAAATGTACGTTCTTTGCTCCATCTCCCAGTTTCAGCCTCTTTAAGCTCAGGTCCAAACACAACGGGATCAAGAAACATTTCTCTTCCATTAATGGGAGATGAAAATAGAGGGTCAGTTATTAATTAACAGAGCCATTAGCAATTTCCTGTCCTCGCTGGTGGCACAGATGGGATCCTGCTGCATTGGGGGGAGATGATCCCCCTTTCCCTTATTTCCAAGGACAGTTACCAGAATGATTTAGAAACCGGGGGCAACCGCAGTAGCCAGCAATTTATTTTTTTTTTCTTCAAGAAATATTGTTCTTGCTGCAGAAAACTGAAATTTTTTATTGCTCTCCCATTCGAGGGATTAAAACTCCCCCTCCTGTCCCATGGGATCGCCGTTTTCTTTGGCTCCTCTGAAAACGTGGCCCCCAAAAAGTCTGATACCGGAGTCTGGGGGCGTTCACACACGGCTTGGTGCACGGAGTTGGCACATTTGCACCCGCGTATGCCTGGGTGGACGCAGCAGGACGCCCATGCCCCCCCCCAGCACCTGGGCAGCCCCTTGGCCCTCCACATATCCCAGGCTCCTTCATTAGAAAAAAACTGAACAACTGAGCATCTTCCACCCAAATCTGGGTTTCAGCTGCATTTTTGCTGGCGTGGTTTTCACTCGGAGCGTTATTTGCCGGCTCCAGCTTTTTCAAGCCTGGGTTTGAAAACAAGAGCCAAGGGAGGTTGCACGTACCCTTGTGTTTGCCCGACGCAT
Source organism: Falco biarmicus (assembly GCF_023638135.1). NCBI lineage: Eukaryota > Metazoa > Chordata > Aves > Falconiformes > Falconidae > Falco > Falco biarmicus. The sequence goes on from NC_079306.1 coordinate 1,294,833, forward strand.
GCGCCCAGCAGCAAGAATTAAAGCAGGTTGTTTAATCCAGTCTTGATTTTCCAATTTCTCCTTACAGGAAACTGCCCTCAATTCACGTTTGCCTTTCCCAAAATGACACCCACCGGTGAGCAAAACCTGGGCAAAACCAGTAACATGCCACCCACCCTCCGCAGGCAGGACAGGCACCCTATACTTAAGGTTATTTAGGAAGCAGAGGCACGTTCATGCTAACGGAAAGTGCTGGATTAAAAAAAGAAGCTCTTGTGTCATTGTGGACCATCTGGCTGGGAAAGGGGTGACTAATTGCACTGTACAACGCAACATCTAAAAATATAACGAAGGACCTGAAGAAAGGCCAAGCAGCGAAGTTAGGTTGTTGCACTTGAACTGCTCAACCGTCCCGAGTCACCAGGGATGGAGCATCAGGCCAAAATTTCATCACAGGTGACCCCAAACACGGCCGGTGCGATGCTTCACATCATTTCGGGCGATACGGCACCTCATGGAGCACAGCTGCCTCGGCACGGCCACTCATGGAAACCAGCGCGGCGCCACGGTTCCTTTGACTCTTGAGAAAAGCCATCTGTGCTTGCGATTTTTAAATTAAATTTACCGGACGTGCTCTCAAAGCAAGAGCCGGGCTGGTTTTCTTCCTTCCGGCAAATTCTGGATGGCTGTTACAATTTTCTACCGAATAAATTTATGGTTTTTTCTCTTGCTCCGGCTCACTTTCTGATCTGGCGCTTCCAGTTACTCAGCATGCTGGGAAACGATACTTTCTTCCAGGCCCTATAGAAGAGCACGAAACACTATAAAATCATCCCACCGCCTAATTAATTTGAAGAGCCGCAGGAGGAAACGTGGAGCAGGAGATGTTAGTGGGAAAGCTGCACCGTGATGGTGAGAAAACCCACTTTGACCTTCAGTGAAATAAAGGTCCCGACTCAGCCCAGGGCAGAAAGCAGCTCCAATACCCACACAAATTAAGAAACGAAGCTCAAAGCTGTGGCTCTAAAGAGAGAAGCTGTAGGATTCGTCCTGGAAAACGGTTCTCGGAGAAGCGGCCTCGCCCCCCACGAAGCCAGGCTGAGCCAGGGACCACAGCACTGTCAGCCCAGCACCCTGCCCCGTGCACGTCGCCTCTGAAAGGACAAGACCCTCAGGACACACAGATGTTTGTCATCAGCTCTGCCACAGCCACAGCAAATTCATAAATGCAGCTCCATTTCTGGGAAGAGACTTGACTCACAACTATTATCTGCGCTGCCAAAGATGAGATGCTGGAGCTGAAGACGGCAATTAGTCCTGATCCGTGGAAGCAGGGAAGAATCTGGCTATCGATTTCAGCGCAAGTTGCCTCAGACGTGGGAGGCCAAATCCATTTCAGAAGCAACTTGCAAAACACAAAGGCCTGAGATGAGGTTTCTCAAAAAAAAAAAAAAAAAAAAAAAAAGGCCCTTTTGGGGATTTGGAGCTCATCAGTGCTTTGTGCCTCAGTCTCCCCACCTCTGCAGGTGAATTCCTTTGCAAACCACATGGACAGCCACTGATGGAGAGTGCTATATAACTCTCAAACTACGGATGCTGTTAATGAGCGAATATAATCTTAATTCTTGTCACATGGATGACACCCCCACATGCAATTACTTGTTCCTATTATGCAGGGCAAGACCAAAACCTTGCTTGAGGGCAAACCACAGCCCGATGAGGTGCATCCAGGCTCTGGTGAAGAACCAGCCGCAGGACCAGAAGCTGCACCCTCTGCACCCCCTAGTCACATCCACTCACCGCCTCCCAGGGCTTTTCCTTCAAGAGATGTTTTCCCCAAGAGAGTGAATAGAAAGACGAGACCACACCACGCGCGTCGGTCGCATCCCTGCGCTGCAGGAGCCCCTTTCTGCTCCACTGCTCTCTAAACACAGCGGGACTCGGGCTGAGAGCGCCGACCTGGGTGCTGATAAACCTTTTCCCACTTGTAGAGCGCTCAATTAAACGCCCATAAATTACTGAGCTGGAGCTGATGAGGTTTTCACGAGAAGAGCTCTAGGCTCTGTCCTTTCCGGGAACACCGGTGGAAGGTGCGATCCTGCCCGTGCATCGAGCCGCTGAGCCTCCCTCAAAAGACCAATTCAGGTTTAGCAACCGTGAAAACCTTGTGATTCTCCCACCCCACCTTCCACGGTCTTGGGAAAAGGCAGTGTGACTTTTCAGACATCCCTAACTATTTATGGAAAATTCATTTCCTCCCAGTTAAAGGCGACTTTTGAAAAATTTTCATTTCCCATCAAGCTACAGCTCCTCCCCCCCCAGCCCCCCCACACCCCCAGACCCCAGGCCAGTAGCAGCTTTGATATCCACAAAGCTCAACAAGCCAAAATACACCCAGAGCCCTCAACCTCATCAAGCATCGCATCGAGAGCCGAGTCTGGGAGCATAGTGGATCGCCGGGCAGAGCAGCTCTGCCGGGGCTGGCCCCGGCCACAGCTGGCACCACGATCTCATGAAGGTCCGGAGCCCATCACGCTGATCGAGGTGCAAATATGCGAATTTCCGATGAAGACGAGTCCTACTTCATGTGGGCTAAGACGTGCTTTAAATAGCCTGCTTGGCCCGCTGCGTCCGAGGGGAACATCTCCTGGCAAATGTCACAAGCCTGAGCACCCTCAGAGGCGAGGCCAGCGCCTTGCCCCAGTGCCCCATCACCGTCCTCCAGCACCCAGCCCGGCGTCCAGGACGTCTGCAAGGAGCAACGGGGAAAAGCGGTCAGTGGGATCGGCAGAGGCAGCCTTTTCACAAGCCCCCAGCTGTTTCCAGCCCCCACCCCGGGGTCTGCCATGCTCACTGCTCTGTGCCTGCGGGAAGGCTGGGCTGAGGGTGCTGCAGGCAGGGAGCTCGAGTCCCCCCTCACCCCATCCTCGCCAAAATCCACCGGCAGATCCTGCCTCCATATGGCACCTGAGCATCCCCCGTTATCCCCCCACTTATCCCTCAGCAGCTACAACCACTATCCAAGCCAGAACATGAGAAAACTGCTTTTGTAAGAAGCAAATTGGAGTGCATTTGTAATTTCCTTTTTATGCCATTATCATTTAAGTGCTGATAAAGCACATTAGGGCTTTACCAGACAGACACCGCTTCCACTTCTTTCTTTCTCCTCCTTCTCAAAAAGAACCTAGCTTCTAAATATAGCCCAGGCTGAAAATCAATAGCTTTCCCCATGAATATGTAGCCACGGCAGCCGTGAAACAATTTTTAAGGGCCTCATTTGGGAGAGGGAATGAAAGGAAATGAGCTTGGCATTACGGGGACCCTCGCTGGTGGGGCCAGGGTTGGTGTCCCACCTGTTAGACGCATTCTGAAGGCTTACAAGGAGGACCGAGGGGCCAGAGTTCGGGATGTCTTTAGAAATCATCCCTTTGCGGGCATATAAATCCAAAAGAATAAAGGCAATATTTATGAGCTCGTTTAATTTGCAGATCCAAAGGAGTTCAATACCGGTTTTCCCCCCACCAAGGCTGATTCGACTGCTTCAAGGGTTCCTCAGAAAGGATGACGGGAGGGATTTCTCCCCAGGTGCATCAGGTGCTGCTTGGCAGCCAGACCCCAGGGGCTTTTATGTACCTCATTTCCCTGGGAACTGGAGAACTGGGTGCTTAGAGACTTTTCCAGAACATAACCCTAAACCTCTGCTTTGCCACAGAATCACTGTCACAGCAGGGCTGATGGAGAAGATGCTGAAGCTGGGCAGCTGCCATGACGCCAGGAAAGCCAGGCAAAAGTCATGGACAAAAACCCCTGCCAGCCTCACAATTTACCTTCACGGGTCCTCGGATCTCTACTGGGCCTTTAGCCTCCGCGGGCAGAGCACTTTCGCTGGGAGCATCTTCCATCCGAAGGGTTTCTGGTGCCTCGTAGAGGTCCAGAAGAGTCAGAAAGGAGTCCCCAGCGACTGGGTTTGGTGCCACAAATTCCTCTGGGCTGCAGCCAGCTCCCACGTCTTCCCTGGGGGCTGTCACAGTAGGAAGCATCCTACAGGTTTGCAGCCACGTGTCTACATCCACCTTCTCGCTCCTCTCTGCCCTGTTGCTGCCAAAAGCTATGGCAAGAGCTGCTCCTCCAGTTCCACCGCCAAAGACACTGGTGTTCGCCGTGCTTGGCGAGTGTTTGCCATCGAGGGCGGGCAGCATGCCGGCAGCGTGCAGCTGCGCCAGGGGCTGAGCAGAGCCCTCCGGGTCAGACCTGGAAGATGCCAGGGCCTCTGGGCATTTCTGGTGGCTCTCTGGTGGCCTTTCCTCTTCCTGCGTGACCATATCCTCCGTGCACTGGATTGGCAGCGACACGGGGATATCTGTAAACGAAAGCAAGCCAGAGCAGTCATGCCTGGGACTTTAACAACATTTGTGTTGTCCCTTCCCATTGCTTTGTTTTCCTTTTGCACTTGCAAAACAACCAGGCACTACCTCCTTGCTGGCAAAGCTCGCCTGTCCATTACTCAATTAAATACAAGGCTGGACCAGCAAAGAAAGAACATCTGAGGACAGCCGGAGAGGGCTGGGAGTCAGAGGAGCATTAGCCACCTTAGCAGACATTGAGACATTGCCGCATCCCCAAAAGCCGGGCTGATCCCAGTAATGGCTTTGGTTGAGGTCCTATTTGGAGATGTTTATTTGCGCCCCAGCCCCAGGAAGGACACACAGACAGCGGAGCTGCAGGGAAAGGAGGCAAGCACAGGGCTGGGAAGCCCAGGAGGCTGCTGGTTTCACAGCACGTGGCAGCCCTTTGCCCGAGCCAATCCCTCCTGACCACAGCAAACACCCTTTAAGGTTGGGAACAAGGGTGCAAAACCCTGCGGGAGTGATGGGACTGCTGGGGGGGGGGGGGGGGGGAGCGGTGACAGATGAGTACATGGACCACAGCCAGGGGACAGGGAGGGAGATTTCTTGGAAAACCAGACCGGCTGCTGGGGAGGGCGACAACATTTCCCCAGGGAAGTTTCTGGGCTGCAGATGCTCTGCCACCACCCCTGCTTCCCAAAACTGCTGTAGGCAATGGGTACCATCTGCCCCATGCTCCTTCCCCCCCTCCCCACGGACAAGATGTGTGAATAAGCAGCCACGTGCCCGCGGCGGTTTTACCATGACCCTGAGCAGACACACGCGCACGTTACTCTGGGTTTGATGGAGAAGGCAAAGCCAAAAAGCCGCAACAGCTAGCACAGGTTGCAGAGCACATTTCTGCCTCACTCCAGTTTCCCATTACCCCAGCTTTTCACAGCAAGCTTCTTGCCGGCACCAGTACAAAGCTTCAAATGACACCAGTCAGCCAAGATTTGCAGTTTCAGTGCACCCTCCCCGGCCTCGCTGCTTACCAAGGATGGGTCCCTTCCTGGCAGCCAGCTTCTGGAGGAGCTTGCCCTGCTTGGTGCACAGATCCTGCAACCTGGTGACCTCCTCACAGAGCTGGAGGAATATTTCTTCCATCTCCATCATGCCTGATCAGGAGAAAAGCAAGAGAAAATAACCAGCTGTGCATTGTGCAAAGGCAGCAAGGAGCCACCGAGGTTACCCGGAGCTGGTGGGATGGGGAGGACCAGGCTCGGTCGTGCTGCAGGATCCCTGGAGATCCCACGTGCTCATGCATGCAGGACTGCAAAGAAAGAAGCACTCCCAGTTCTCTTACAATTTACAAAGGAAAAAAAACTGAAAAGGGAAGTGATTCTTCCCAAGTCAGGGGATAACTGAACAGCCAGGCTGGGCTTTTCCACCTCTCAGCCCACAGCTGCCGCCAGCTCAGCTCCAAACAACCAAAAAGCCCCATTTATTGACAAATCTACCTGGAAAAAGCTGCATTTCCCATTCCCTTTATACCAATGGATCCAATTTTTTGTGCTGTGGCATGAGAGCAAACAAACTCCTGACAACAAGCCCTTACAGGAACGATGTCCAAGCGTGGGGGGCACAATTCCCCTTTCTGGAGATGCTCAGCCCCGAGCTGCCCCTTCTGCTCTCAGAAATACCCTGCAAATTAAAATCCAGCCCATGCCCACACGGTATGCGTTAACCAAATATTGTTACTATGAAATAAAATCTCTCTGCATTGTGTTCAACACATTTCTCCTTGCTTTAACAGCTGTATTGTGGATTAGACTTTCCAGTTTTACCATATTGCATCAATTATTACCAGTCTGAAAGATAATAAATAAAACCAAAGCCCCGTGCAAATCTGCAAGCCATCTGCAAAGTACATTTTAATTTGAAAGATTCGTGCAATCTCAATTAGCATAAATATGCAAATCGGCTTTGCTTCCTGTCATACTTTCCAGGTTCGCTGCTGCTCAGCACTGCAAATTTAAGCTCCGGCTCTGTAATTAGGGGCTCGGCTGATCGGTTTGATGGAGCCTTCTCTGGCGCTCTGGGCGATGTGGATTCCCCAGTAGGGGCGAAGGGCAGAAATCCCAACCAGCCTGAAGGAAACGCACCCGGCGCCAGGAAAACTGCAGACAAAATGGTAAGGTCCGCGGCCAGCGCAGGGCATTTCGGTGCTCCTCACACCAGTCGAGCCACGACGGTAACGGCACTGTAGGTCGGGCTCTTTGGGTCTCACTGATTCTTAAAAACCCAGGCCAAACGCTTTGCACCCCCCCAAAGCAGCTAACTTCATAGCTGACATACCAAGTTAACGATTGAGAGGATCTATTTTGTCTGAGCGTTATATATAACTATGCTAATTAATTATTAAGAAGCCTTTGATTTAGAGCTGTCATTCCCAGGCAAGCCTCTATTGATTTTGTCGGATCCCTGCTGTTTTTTTCAGTAGTTAACTGCTTCTCCCTTCATTTCCCCCAAATTACTTTTGTGACACGAGGAGGATGGGGCACCAGGAGATTTTCATCTCCTGCGCCACCTGAAAAGCATTTCACAAACGGCAATTAAAAGAAGCAATCCGAGAAGACAAAAATCCGGGAGAACTCAGATACTTGGGGTTCACCAAGCGCCTCAGAGGGCAGGACCCGCGCTGAGCCACCTTCTCCCTCAGCGCCAGGGAACGGGGCTGGTTTAACGGGGCGAAAAGCCCGTGTCCCCCCCCATCCCGCCCGTGACACAGCCCGGCGTGGACCCCATGAAGCTAAAAAAGCTCCATTTTTCCGCAGAAGCACACTTACTGTGGCGGGGGGCCCTCCTTCCCGCGGCTGGGGGCACGCCGTGCGACATCAGGCTCGGCGAGTGGCAGCTGAAATAAAAAAGTTCAGCGGCAGCAAACGTCGGGGCAGGGAGTTTCCCCCGCGGATTTTGTGTTAAGAGCGAAACTTCTGCGCGGTGGAGAGGCAGGAAACCAAGCGGCAGTGAACTGCAGGAGCTCGCTGTGCAAACCCGGGGTTTAAATTTAGCTCCTTAAAAGCGCAGCAGACGATGCTGAAGGCCGAGGGTGGCCTCATGGCGGGGGAACGTTGGCTCCTCTCTGCGCCGCGCTGGGTGAGGCAGGTGCCTTTTCTGTGACTTAGTTTCCCCCCACCTTTCTGTGCTTTAATGGGGGGGGGGCTGCTGGTTATTTATGTGTCTGCGGTGCCCCGGAGCCCTGCCCGACTTATCCCCTGTAAGGCAGCTAATATTCAAGCCAATATCCCAATAATCCAAATTAATACTCACTCTGCCTCAGCTCAAATCTCCCAAATCCTCCGTAAGGCACAGCAGCCAAAGCAAAGTCCTCAGCTGGGTGATTAAAACCTGCCCAGGGCTCATCCCCCTGGGATCCCAGAGAAGCCACTGGGGTTTTTTTCATCACCCTCCTGCTTCTCCGCCTTCTCGTGCATCTGCACTGCCGCCTTTCCTGGGGTGCACAGGAGATTTTGGGGCAGCTCATGCCCTTCATGGGCACGGGAATCCCTCGCCAGTGGGCTTGTACCTGTCACATCACCCCTGAAGGGGCTTTGAGCGGCTCTTTCACACCATTAATATCTCACCTGGATTTTCCGGGGAGTTCTGATGCTGCGTCGAGCAGCTGTTGATCCTCACGCCAAAGCTTCATGAAGATGCTACCATCTAGTGTCAAACACGGGGCTTGAGGACAAGGGAAACGGGGTGCTCGGAGCGGGGGGCTTTCCTTTGGGTTGCCACCCCCGTGCACACCAGGGGGGACCACGGCCCCGGCCCCCAGCGCGGGCTGGGGGTGCTGGCAGAGAGCAGCAGGCTGGTGTCATCGGCAGGTTGATGGGAAGAGACAGACTAATAAGGGATGACACAGAGGGATGGGAATAATTAGCCAGCTCCAAGTTGACGTGGCTATTTATAGCCACCGGTACGCTCACAACAAATATTACCAGCAATTATTGCAGCCTGGTAAAACCAACAGTAAATAAACTGCTGGCTGCAGGGGAGCACTGCCCCGGGCCAGGGAGCTCAGGGGCTCCGCGCTGCCCGCAGGGTAATTAATAAATAATAACAAATGTGGCACGAATTAAGGAAGAGGCACACGTAGGAAGGGCGTTCACACCGGGCCAGCACCTCTCTCGCTGCCACCTGACGTGCAGAATTAAACTCTACAACTCAGGATAGGTTCTAAAGCAGTTACGTTTAATTCACCGGCGGGCATCAGGGTGGATAATTCCAAAAGCACCTGCTGCCCCGACTCCTTCGTGCACGTGTGATTTAAAGTATACATTCATACATATTCAATAGATGCCCGAGAATAGGTTGGGTTAGGATAATTAGTCTACTGAGAAGTCATTATCCTGTTTCCTCCCATTTGGGCTTGCTCATTGTCTCCTGGTGGTGGTCCGGGGGTCGTTGAGGATGAAGGCTTGGGAGTCTCCCTCGCTCTGAACTTTTCACCTTCACTCTCTTCGTGCAGACTCGGTTGTGTCTTGAGTTTCTTCCAAACCCTAAACGGGGACAGATCCAGTTTTCCCATCTCAAGGCACAGATGTTGGGTACCGGTGTTTACCGGCACACAGAGCATCCCAGATCCACCTCAATGAGATGGGGGCCCCAGGGCCGGGCCTCATCTGCAAAGTCACACTGTGAAACTCCTTTTTGTACACACAATGAGAATGTTAATTATTCTAAGGTTTCCATATCCTATTCATCTAGTTATATCTAAGCTTTCTATCACACCCGGCGCTTGGGCAGCATAGGACCTATAGCTCCTGGCAGCAGCCCCAATGCCGGGCCTTTACTGGTCCCCAGCACAACTGGGGTCCTGCCCCTATGGCCTCTATAGGTCCCTGTGGCTCCCAGCACCCCCCAGTACGTGGCCCCTATGGCCTCTATAGGTCCCTGCGGCTCCCAGCACCCCCAGTGCCAGGCCCCTTTAGCCCCTATGGCCTCTATAGGTCCCTGCGGCTCCCAGCACCCCCAGTGCCAGGCCCCTTTAGCCCCTATGGCCTCTATAGGTCCCTGCGGCTCCCAGCACCCCCAGTGCCAGGCCCCTTTACCCCCTATGGACTCTATAGGTCCCTGCGGCTCCCAGCACCCCCAGTGCCAGGCCCCTTTAGCCCCTATGGCCTCTATAGGTCCCTGTGGCTCCCAGCACCCCCAGTGCCAGGCCCCTGTGACCCTTGCGGTCCCTGTAGGCCCGTCACCCCCCGTGCCCCCGGCCCCTATAGCCCCTGTAGGACAGGGCAGCCCCCCGCCCACCCCACACGGCGCCGGCAGCCCCCCGGCCCCGCCGGCACCCCGGTGCCAGGCCGCCGCGGGCCCGGGGAGGCGCTGACGGGGCCGGCGGGCGGCGCTAGGACGGCCGCGTCGCTCCCCGGGCGGGCGGCGCTAGGACCGCGGCGGCGCCAGGCCCCTGCACCTGTACCCCGCGGCGGCGGCAGGTGGCGGCGGCCCCGCCCACGCCTCGCCCGCGCGCCAGCCCCGCCCCGCCCCGCCGGGACACCTGCGGCCCGCGCCGGCGGCCGGTGAGCGGGCGGGGGTCGGGGGGTCCGGGGGTGCTGAGTGCCGCTGGGGGGGCTGCCGGGTTGGTGCTGGGGGGCGCTGAGTGCCGCTGGGGGGGCTGCCGGGTTGGTGCTGGGGGGCGCTGAGTGCCGCTGGGGGGGGGGGCTGCCGGGTTGGTGCTGGGGGGCGCTGAGTGCCGCTGGGGGGGCTGCCGGGTTGGTGCTGGGGGGCGCTGAGTGCCGCTGGGGGGGCTGCCGGGTTGGTGCTGGGGGGCGCTGAGTGCCGCTGGGGGGGGGGCTGCCGGGTTGGTGCTGGGGGGTGCTGAGTGCCGCTGGGGGGGCTGCCGGGTTGGTGCTGGGGGGCGCTGAGTGCCGCTGGGGGGGCTGCCGGGTTGGTGCTGGGGGGCGCTGAGTGCCGCTGGGGGGGGGGCTGCCGGGTTGGTGCTGGGGGGTGCTGAGTGCCGCTGGGGGGGCTGCCGGGTTGGTGCTGGGGGGCGCTGAGTGCCGCTGGGGGGGGGGCTGCCGGGTTGGTGCTGGGGGGCGCTGAGTGCCGCTGGGGGGGGGGGGCTGCCGGGTTGGTGCTGGGGGGCGCTGAGTGCCGCTGGGGGGGCTGCCGGGTTGGTGCTGGGGGGCGCTGAGTGCCGCTGGGGGGGCTGTCGGGTTGGTGCTGGGGGGTGCTGAGTGCCGCTGGGGGGGGGGGGGGCTGCCGGGTTGGTGCTGGGGGGCGCTGAGTGCCGCTGGGGGGGGGGGCTGCCGGGTTGGTGCTGGGGGGCGCTGAGTGCCGCTGGGGGGGCTGCCGGGTTGGTGCTGGGGGGTGCTGAGTGCCGCTGGGGGGGGGGGGGGCTGCCGGGTTGGTGCTGGGGGGCGCTGAGTGCCGCTGGGGGGGGGGGCTGCCGGGTTGGTGCTGGGGGGCGCTGAGTGCCGCTGGGGGGGCTGCCGGTTGGTGCTGGGGGTCTGCCGGGTTGGTGCTGAGTGCTGCTGGCGGGGGGGTGCTGAGTCCTGCTGGGGGGGGGGTGCTGAGTGCTCTGAGTGCTGCTGGGGAGGGGAGGGTGCTGAGTGCTGCTGGGGGGGAGCTGTGGTGGTGCCACTGGGGTGCTGCCGAGAGGTGCTGGGGGGGCTGCCAGGTTGGTGCTGGGGGGGGGGGAAGCTGCAAGGGGGGAGCTACTGGGGGGTCCTGGGTGCTGCTGGAGGTGGAGGGGTGCTGCCACTGGGGTGCTGGGTATGCTGGGGGGGCTACTGGGTTGGTACTGGAGGGGCTGCAAGGCGGGGCTACAGGGGGCTGCCAGGGTGCTACTGGGGGGTGCTGAGTGCTGCTGAGGGGGGCTGCTGGAGGGGGCTGGGGTGCTGCCACAGGGGGGGTGCCGGGTGCTGCTAGGGGTGCTGTTGGGGGGGGGGCTGCTGGGGGCTCCGGTACAGCTCCCGGTCCTGCTGCAGAGCCCGTGCACTGGGGGTGCTGTATGGACAGTTGCCCTGGGGGAAGCAGGGTCCGGGGGTCCTGCTGTGGACCCCCCCCGGCGGGGGAAGGGTCTGGGGGCCCGGGATGGACCCCCTTCAGGGAAGGGGACCCAGGACAGAGCCCCCCTGGGACAGCCCAGCACCCCCAGCAGGTTGTGAAGCTCCGTGCACCGTGGTGGGCAGGATCCAACCCCCTCTCACCCCCACTGGGGTGGGCAGAGCTGCCCCCCAGCCCACCTCTGGGGGTCCTGGCCCAGGACCCCAAGGGCTCACCCCAGCCGGGACGAGGACCCCCATCCCCTCGCACCCCGGAGCTGAGCTGCGATGCTCGGTGAGCGGCCGAATCCCACCGGCAGCGCCAGCCCTTTCCCGGCAGAGCCCGGCGGGGGCTGGGGGGGGGGTCGCAGGCGGGGGCAGGATCCCACCCCACTTCCCGCTGCCACCTGTTCTCCATCCCGAACCGCTTCCCATGTCGCCGTCGTGGCCTCCGGCTCGCTGCCACGTGGAGCGCGCGGCCACGGTGCCCTGTTTGCTCGCAGCGACGTGTCAGTCTTGGTTTGCTTTGATTTTATTTATTTCCGCCCCCCCCTCCCCCCCCCCCAGCATCTCTCAGCTTCCATCTCTCCCCACAATTCCTCCCTCCCGCCCTGCGGAGGATGCTCTGGCTGCCGCCAAATTTCCACCAAACCCCTTTTTCCCCCCTTTTCCCAACACGATGGGCTCCACCAGCTCGTTTTGCCGTCGGTTTTCCCGGGTGCTGGACCAGCCCCATCCCGACCTGGGATTTCTGTCGGGAAACCCGGGGCTTTGCGGGGCTGGAGCGGGCAGCACGCCGGAGCTCAGCCCAAATCCCACCCCAGCGCTTTTTTCTTGGGATTTGAGGGGGTTTTATTTGTTTTTGGGGGAAGGTATTGAGGAGGAGGCTGGGGGTTGGAGCCCTCTGGGGAGCTGCGGTGCCGCTGTTGTGCGCAAACCTGCGCCCAGGTGCCACCCTGGGGTTTATTAGCATCGTGTCACTAACGAGCGAGCGTGCTTCGTTAGCGCGGTGACAGCAGCAGCGGCTGTGGGAGAGGGGCGGCGGGGTGAAAAGGGCTTTTTCCTCCCCAAAACAGGTTATCTTCGCCACCCGCCTCCTCGCGGGGCAGCGGCTTGCACCATGCGGCGAAAGCATCGGGGCGCGGGGGCAGGAGTGGGACGGGAGCATCTTTGTGGAGAGGCGAGCAGAAATTGTGGTGGAGGATTATTATTTCCCCCCCCCCCCCCAATTCTGCTTCCCTGCGCCCCCCCTGCCCCATGGAGCCTTCGGTGCCCGGTCCTGCCCCGCCGCGGGCGCCCTTGGCAGTGAAGCGTGGTCCGGCCACCGGCTTTGATCCCTGCGGCGCTGAGCGCGGTGACCCCAGGGGTGGCCTCGTCCCTCCTCCACCAGCCCGAGCTCCCTCGCCCTTGAAGTTGCTGGCAGGTGCCCTCCGCCGCTCAGGGGCCGTGCCATTTCCAAGGCGATAAAAAGAAAAGGGGAGAGAAAAAAAAAAAAAAAAAAGGAGGAGGGGGGACACCCCGAAGAGGAGGAGGAGATGCCGGTGAATGGCTCCCGCAGAGCTTGGCCATGCTCCGGCGGCAGCGGCTCACAAAGAGCAGCCGCGGGAGGTTGGCGGTGGGAAAACCGGGGCAGTCGCGGTGCTGTGGCCACATCCCGGCGGAGCCTTGGTGGCCAACGCTGAGCTCCCGGTGGCCACCGGCCAGGGCACCGGGCACCGACCCTTCTGCTCAAACCCAGCCAGAAGCAAAGCGCCACGGGGTCCTGCGCCTGGTTTCCTTCCCGGCGATGCTGCAGGCAGGGAAAACACCCGGGGAAAGGCTTTTCCCATGTGGCCAAAAATACTCTGGCAAATGTTACCGGCTTTATTTCGGCTCCGTTGCGCTGCTCCCGGTGCATGTGGGGACTTTGTGGGGTTGGGGACACTGTGGCAGCTGGCTCTGTCGCAGGAGAAGCTGCTGGGGATGTCCCATGGTTCTGGTGGCCGAGTCCAGCACGTCTTGCGGCGTTTTTCAAACTTCACTTTCTTTCCTGGCGTTTTATTTTTAGCATGGATTTACAGGCTGAAAGGGCTGTGGGGGAAGTGGATTTTCCAGGTCTCGCTTGCCCCCTTGCAGGGAGTGAACTTAATATATAATTAATATTCTATTAATATGAAGAGGATGGACCTGAAGCACATCCAGTCTGGGAATTAACTTGTGGGTGTTTCTCCTCCCCAGGTTAGCGGAATGGAGCAGAACATCATGAAGCACCACGAGACCCCACATCTCTGAAGCGCCTATCCAGCAGGGAGGACCCTCCGGAAGCCACACGGGGAAAAAAAAAAAAAAAAAAAAAAATGAGACTTTTCCGGAGACGCTACAGCCCCTTGAAGGTGGCTTTGGCAGGTGCCATCTTCGTCATCTTCCTCTTCATCCTGCAGAAGGACGTGGGGAACAAGGACCCGAGTGAGGAGCCCTGGCTGAAGAACATCGTCCAGGGGAAGGACCAGGTCCTTGACCTGATGCTTGGGGCGGTCAACAACATCCGCGACTCGATGCCAAAGCTGCAGATCGGGGCTCCGGAGCGGCAGGAGGAACTGCTGCCCAGCGCTCGCGCCTGCCTGCCCGGCGTCTACACGGCGGCGGAGCTGCGGCCGCTGATGGAGAGACCCCCCCAAGACCCCGCCAGCCCCGGCGCCGACGGCAAAGCCTTCAAGAAGGATCAGTGGACACCGGAGGAGACAAAGGAGAAGGAGCGAGGTTACGAGAAGCATTGCTTCAACGCCTTCGCCAGCGACCGCATCTCCCTCCAGCGAGCGCTGGGACCCGACAGCCGCCCCCCGGAGTAAGACCCCCGCGGGTCCCCCTCGGCGGGGCAAGGGGAGCCCGGGGATCGAATGGAGGGAGAGCTGAAAAAAATACATCTATTTCTTATTTTTTCCCCTCCGTTTTGTCCCCTTGGGGTTGGTTTTTAATGGCAACGGGCAAAAGCCAGCAGCAGTCCTTTGTGTCCCCGGGTCCCTGCTCGCGGCTGGGTGGCTCTGGCATCTCCCCCCCCCCCTCCTCTTTTATTTCAGCTGGCTGCAGTAATCGGACTTTTTCTTTTCTTAGCCGAGTGGAACAGCCCCAGACCCCGCTGGGGGGGGGGGGGGGCGAAGGGAGTGGCGTAAACTTGAGAGAGATTTCCTTGCCTGTCCCCAGCCGTGGGCTGCTGGATTAAAGCACGGACCTCCCCAACCCCTGCCTGCTTGGGGAGGATTTTGGGGTGGGGGAAAAAAAGGCTTGAATAGGAGGGAGAAACCCAGCCCTGGCATGGAAACCAGCCCCCCCTTCCCCCTCCCCTGTGCTGGCAGGCGATTATCCGTGCTTAGCAGGTGTAGCGGTGACAATACGGGGGGACACCGGGGCTGGGCGGGCGGCAGGAATGTGATTCACTCCGCCGGTAGCGGGGGGAGAGGGAGAAATCAGTTGAAATCAAAGCGGTGACGAGCTGAGCGCCACAGGAGCCGCTCTCCTGCCATGGGGTATGAGTGGTGTTTAATTTCTTTCGTGCCCTTCCTTCCCCATCTTGCTTAGAGCGCTGCTTTTCTCTCCCCGAGGTGCATCGACCAGAAATTCAAGCGGTGCCCCCCCCTGCCCACCACCAGCGTCGTCATCGTCTTCCATAACGAAGCTTGGTCAACGCTGCTGCGGACGGTGTACAGCGTCCTGCACACCTCGCCGGCCCTCCTGCTCAGGGAGGTCATCCTGGTGGATGATGCCAGCACGGATGGTGGGTGGGACCCCAGGGGGGATGCGGGGACCAGGAAGGATGCGGGGACTGGAGGGATGCGGGGACTGGAGGGATGCCAAGCGGAGCCGTGGCTCTGAGCCACTCGGAGGACAAGTGGCTGGCGCTGTCTCTCTGAGCAGCCCAGGAGGCTCTGACTCCTCTTCATGGTTTTTGCACCCACCCGGGAGCATCCTCAGGGATTTTCCCATCTCCAGTGCCACTGTTAACCCGGCCCTGGAGAAAAACTGGGCGCTCCTCCCACATCCTGCAAATACCTGGTCCACCAGCCAGTTGGCCTGCCAGGCTGCAATCCTCATTAGCTACGCCCAGAGCAAATTAACGATGTGGTTCATCATCAGGGCACTGGAGAGGAGCAAACTTTGCCCTCGCTCCGGAGATAAACGCTCCCTCCCTGCCCAGCACCCACCCAGGCTCCCAGGGAGGTGAAGCCTCAGGGTGACGCAGGGCTCGGTCGCCCTTGAGCTTGGTTGGGGGTGGGGGGGTGGGCGTGGGTTGGACTTGGGGTCCCTCTGAGCACCCCAGCTCTCACTCAGCCGTTCCCAGCTTTTGGCTTGGCATTGGCCAAACCAGGAGAGGAACCAGGTTTCCTTTGGAGACACCTTGTCTGCTGTCCCTTCGCTTGGTGACAGCTTGGTCCAGGTGACACTTTGGCCACAGGGCACGGGACCTCCTCGCCCTGTCACCCCCCTAATCCCTCTCCAGCGGGGGATTAGGTGGAGCCGGTGTCCAGCTCCTTTGCAAAATTCACTTTCTTTCCCCAAAACCAGCCTGGGATTTGGGGAGAGGAGGCTCTGCCTGTGCCCGGGGCTCACGGCGCCTCTGAGGGGCAGGGATGCGCGGGGGGCGGCAGGGTGGGATGCAGGGACTGGCATCTCCCCGTCTGACGGAGCCGGTTGCTGTCCCCCCACCCACCCACCCCCCCAGACTACCTGAAGGACGAGCTGGATCGCTACGTGCAGCAGCTCCAGATCGTGCGAGTCGTGCGGCAGGAGGAGCGCAAAGGGCTGATCACGGCGCGGCTGCTGGGGGCCAGCGTGGCCAGCGGGGAGGTCCTGACCTTCCTGGATGCCCACTGTGAGTCCCCACCACCTCCTGGGGGTCCCCAGGGAGCTGGGGCGGGGGGGCTGAACTTGTCCCCGCTCCGTGGCTGACCCTTCCCTGTGTCCCAGGCGAGTGTTTCCACGGCTGGCTGGAGCCCCTCTTATCCCGCATCGCTGAAGAGCCCACGGCCGTGGTGAGCCCCGACATCGCCACCATCGATCTCAACACCTTCGAGTTCTCCAAGCCGGTCCAGAACGGGAAACAGCACAGCCGGGGCAACTTCGACTGGAGCCTGACGTTCGGCTGGGAGGTCGTCCCGCCCCGGGAGAGGCAGCGGAGGAAGGATGAGACCTTTCCCATCAAGTAAGCCCTCGCAGCAGCAGGATATCTATCCGCTTCGGAGCTGGTGTGATGGTAGCAAAGGCGGGATGAGCCCTGGGAATGCCGTGTCCGGACCCAGAGGCTGGAATTGGAGCCAGCTGAGGTGTGTGACTGCTGCGGGGTGCTTGGCCGGGGGGACAGCCAGGGGTGGCAAAGAGCTGGGTGCCCTGTGCCGGGAGGCTGCCCCTTCCTCCAGCTGGTTTTGCTCGCTTTTCCTACAAGTTGGTGTTTTCCCTGTTGGTTTTGGTGCCTCTGGGTAGGTGATGCCATCTCTTCCCACCAGAGCTTCCCCCGTGGGATGCTTGGCTTGAGGGATCTCAGGTGGTTTGTGCCCAGGAGAGGCTGCTTGGGCACGGTTGGAGCCGTGGGGCTGGCAGAGGAGAAACCTGCCCTGGGGTTTGGCAAACGTAAAGGACCTTCTACAAAAACGTCTTTAAACTGCCCCCAGCCATCTTGCCACTCAGGCACAGTCTCTCATTAAGGGTTTAATCACTCTCTTCTATCTTCTTGCTCTTGGATGCCCAGCTACCTGGGCACAAAGTGGACGCTTGTGCTGGCACAGCAGCAAGAATGTCACCTGCAGCTCAGACTGCACCAAACCCCCGATTTTTATCCCCTTATTTTGCATATGGAGAAACCCTGAACGTTTTTTCCTGCTGCCCATCTCTCTCGGTGCCCCGCGATGAGCTGGGTGCTCCCACCGGGAGATACCGGACACCCTGCCTGGTCCCCGTCCCCCAGCCGGCGGCAGGGCTGGCTTTGTGCAGAGGTCAGCCGGGAGACGTCCCCGTCCCCAGAAAGGTCCTTTTGACCATCAGCCAGTGGTTTGGCTCCTGGCAGCGGCTCGTCTCCGCTCGGCAGGAGCGCAGCAGCTCAGTGAATCCTTTTTTTTTTTTTTTTTTTTTTTTCCCTGAATAAAAGCAAGGTTCTGTTCCAGCCTCTTCTAAAGATCAGATGGAAAAGATTAGAGAAGCCGGAGGAGTGAATGGGGCGCCGGCCGCTGCGCTCTAATCTCCCCCCTTCTCCCCAGCGATAGGTTTGCAGTAACAATATCCCCCTTTTGCTCGGAGCCGGTGGTGAGGCCCCGCGGTGTCACACTGCCACCGCCCCCCCGTCCCCCCCATCAGCCCAGTGCAGCCCCTCCACCAAAGCCACCGCACCTGGGGCACAGCTGGCTGGGGCAGGGAGGTGGGGGGGACGCTGCTTGCACCCACCATGAGGGCTGTCGTGTCCCCCAGACTCAGACTTCTGCCCTTCTGGGTTTATTTTAGCGGTGCCTTGCCCCCCTTCTCCCTCCCCTGTAGGTCCCCCACCTTTGCCGGTGGCCTCTTCGCCATCTCCAGGTCCTACTTCGAGCACATCGGCTCCTACGATGACCAGATGGAGATCTGGGGGGGCGAGAACGTGGAAATGTCCTTCAGGGTAAGGATGGCTCAGTGCCACCTTCTAGGGGTGTCTTCAGGGATGCTCAGTCTTGGGGGGGGGAGAGGGAGGGGCACGGGGGGTTGCCTCCCCCCCCCCCCCCCCCCTTACGTCTCAGACGTTGCCTCCCTGTAGGTCTGGCAGTGCGGGGGGCAAGTCGAGATCATCCCTTGCTCCGTGGTGGGGCACGTCTTTCGCTCCAAGAGCCCCCACACCTTCCCCAAGGGCACGCAGGTCATCTCCAGGAACCAGGTCCGCCTGGCTGAGGTCTGGATGGACGACTACAAGGAGATCTTCTACAGGAGAAACCAGCAAGCCGCACAGATGGCCCGAGAGGTACCGCTGCGCCGGTGGGCTTCTCCCAGGGCAAGGGGCGGGGGGGCTCATCCTGCTGGGAGCTCAGGCTTGTGCAGAGCGAGGAGGTGGGCTCAGCCTGGAGGTGGGAAAGCTAATGCAGGTGGGAAGATGCAGCCAAAAAGCATGTTTTTCCTATTATTTTTCTATTTGGTCAGTGTTTTCTAGTAGAAAACCATCAATTAGAAAAAAAAGATTTAATTTTTGCAGCACCGTGATGTGCTGTGCTGTCCCAGGTCTCTCAGTGAGTGGTGGGAGCCTGGGGGTACCTGCCAGGGGCCGGGGTGTCTGGCAAGACCCCAGCGCCAGTCTCGGTCCTGAGGGTGCCGTGATGGACGGTGGCAAAGCCAGAGGACCCCTCGGCTCTGAGCCCCGGCTCGGTTCTTTTGTTTTTTCCTTGCTGGCTTTGGAGGTTAGTTTAATTTTCTCACGTGACTTTGTCGATAGAAGACGTATGGTGACATTACAGACCGGCGCAAGCTGAGGGAGCGGCTCCACTGCAAGAACTTCACCTGGTACCCTCCAAACCATCTACCCGGAGATGTTCGTCCCTGACCTGACCCCAACGTTTTACGGAGCAGTAAGTACGGGGTGCCCGGAGCATCCTGCTGGGCTCAGTCCTTGGCTAGACATAGCAATGGCAGGCAAGTCCCCAAAAAGTTGGATTTGGGGGGGGTTTACATCTAAACCAGCGCTCTGGAGGTTTCCGTGTCTGTCACCACGTCCATCACTGGTGGCGGGGGCCGGTTCGGGCTCTGGCTGATGGTGAAAGAGCTGGAATCCGGCAGAGCTGGTTTGGGGCGAGGGACCGTGGCGTTGGGTTAAATTGGGTGAAAGAGCTGGCCTGAGCTGGGGACAGGTGGGATGCG
Source organism: Falco biarmicus (assembly GCF_023638135.1). Lineage (NCBI taxonomy): Eukaryota > Metazoa > Chordata > Aves > Falconiformes > Falconidae > Falco > Falco biarmicus. The sequence goes on from NC_079306.1 coordinate 1,314,028, forward strand.
GAGGAGCGGCTCATCCCCGAGGATGGAGCTGCCAAGAAAAAGCCCATTTCCCCCAACCCAGGTGTTGGGGTCTGAGCCCACCCCCCCTCAGCCGGGGCGGTGTGAAAGCAGCCGTCGCCGCGGTGGCGGCCAGGGCGAGGGCTGGGTGCCAGCTCCCTCTGGGTTTTAATTCACTTTGTTTCCTGAAACTCGTCCTGGGCAGCTCCTCCCTTTGGCTCGGTGGCTCCGAGGCGTTGGGGTGGGCGTTCCTGGCGTCCTGGAAAGGACGAGGGACCCGGACGTGGCACCTGGTGCTGACGTTGTGTTTACACAGCGATAATCCAGTGCCCCACGAACTCCAAACCCAAGGCAGGTCCCTACCCCGGGACCTCGCAGCCCGGCCCCCCCCCCCCTGCTCCCGGGGCTGGTGTTTTTCTCCCCGTCCCCACTCCCCTGCAGATAAAAAATGAGGGCACCAAAAGCTGCTTGGACGTCGGCGAGAACAACCACGGTGGGAAACCGCTCATCATGTACCCCTGCCATGGGCTGGGGGGCAACCAGGTGGGCACACATCAGCCCCCAGCAGTTCCCCTTCCTGCAGTCCCCTGTTTATCTCCTGGGGGTTGCTTTCTGGGGGTGCAGTGTGACGTCCCCTCTCTGCTCTTGCACGCACACCCTCCCCCCCAGTATTTTGAATACACGGAGCCAGCGGGAGCTGCGGCACAACATCGGGAAGGAGCTGTGCCTGCGGGTGGGCTCGGGCTCGGCCGAGCTGGGCGACTGCCAGTACAGAGGGAAGCCCGGCCGGGTGCCAGCCAGCGAGGAGTGGGACCTGGCACAGGTGAGGAGGGGCTTCCCCACCCCGGGAATCGCCCCAGGAGGTGGTGGCATCATCCCCCCCCTGCTCCTTGTGATGATGCTTCTCTGCTGCTTCCCCTCTGTTCCATCCTTTCTACGTCCCACTGGCATCGCTGAGCTGATGCCGTCTATTTTTTTGGCAGGACCGGCTGATTAAAAACCCGGCCTCCGGCACGTGCTTGACGGCACGAGGAAAGCACCCGGCGATGGTCCCCTGCGACTTGGGAGACCCCCACCAGCTCTGGTCCTTCACCTAGGCAGGGAGCAGAGCGGCCCGTGCCCCTGGCTGGCCCCAACCACGCTCAGGAAGCCAGAATCCAAAAAAAACTTCTTTTTTTTTTATTTAAGAAGCAAAAGCCTTAAATATGCTGCATTTCACGGTTGCCTTGAACTCAGTCCCGTGCCTTTGGAGCCAGGGAGCTGATCTTGGCCAGCGGTACACCACGGAGCCCGAGCCACGGCAGCCATCCGGGATGCCTGAGGATGCTCGGCAGCCGTTCGGGATGCCCGAGGATGCTCCTCGGTACCCAGCTCCTGCTCACCCTTCCTTTCCCCAGCTCTGGCCAGAGACTCTTAAATTCATATCGGGCATTTAAAAACGCACCCGTGCCACCCCGCGTGTGGAAGCCAGGTGGGAAACTCCTGCCCGTGAGGAGGAGGATGGTGACTGGCCCTGTGGCTCAGCCCATAGAAGGGTGGACTGTGGTTTGTGGTGGCCCCGTGCAGCCGAAGGACCCCCCCCCTCCCCAGTACCACCGGAGGCTGCAGGGTCCGACCTTCACCCCCCATGGCACTGCAGGCGTCGGGACCGCTGCTGGCAGGAGGGGGAGGAGCTGGGCTGTCTGCCTTGGGTATCAGGCTTGATTTGGGGTGGGGGAGTTAGATTATTTTTTATTATTATTATATGATGATGATTCCTGGGTGCGATTCTGCTTGCCCACACGCTGACCCGGAGGAGGGTTTTCCCCCCCGACAGCACAGCTCGAGCGCACCGTGGCATCCTCCCGGAGCGGCTCTTGCCAGCGCTGGGGGGGGGCCAGAGCTCCTCTCCCCCTGGTTTTCCTCAAGCCCAACAACTGTAGCTGCCACTGTCGTGGCCGTTTCATTTCTCGTGGAGGGGGAAAAAAACCTCCTGGAAGTGGCATGTGGGTGGGAGAACCTGTCTGTGGATACACGACCTCAAATAAAGAGATGATTTATTTTACAGACATCTCATCTCCAGCTTCCTCCGAGCTCCCACCGTCGTCTGGTTTAATTTCCCTCCCTCTTCTTGCCCTGGCAAGTCCCTTTTGCAGCCCGAAAAGGGGTTTAAAGCCACTTTTGCAGTGAGGTGTCACGTTTTGGGGGGGCTGAAACTGGGGTTGGATTGTCCCTGTGCCTGGGTGGAGGCTTCACTGCTGTCCCTCGCTGTGTTCCCTCCTGTGCTGATAAATACGTGATTATTTGGGGACCATTTTCCCCATGAAATCTTATGTTTTTCTTAGAGATAAAAGCAGAAATGCAGCAGGTGTAGGTTTTCTTTCCTTTTTTTTTCCATGTGAACTGATAATCACCGCTGCTGCAAATGCTGTTTTCCAGCAGCTGCTCTATCTGTGGAGTGAAAACCTCGGTGCTGCGGGTTTGCCCCCCCCATCCCAGAACAGCCTCACTTGCTTTTTAACGGGGGGGGGGGAGGGGGGAAAACTTTTGGCCAGAAATCAGGTTTTTTCTTACAAACCATGTTGGTATTTCATTGAACCTCAAAATAATGTCCTGTGGGGGTTGTGGCTGGTCCCTTGGCTGTGCTGGGTGGGTTTTTTTGGAGGGGGTGGGGGTCTTGCCCTGCATTTTCCTCTCATTCTCCAGCCCGGTGGCAATGCAGTCACCGTTGGTGTGTCAGAAAAACCTCTTGGGAGGCATCCCACAGGTAAGAGCAACGCAAAAGCTGCAGCTGGGGCATCTGTGGGGCTGGAGGCTGGGAGAAACCCAGCGGCGTTGCCAGAGATGCGCGGAAGAGGAGGATGTGAGAGCTGCATCCTCTGCCCGGGGATTTGCGCTGCCTGCCCGAAGCCGAGGGGACCTTGGGCTGCACCCAGGGTTCTGCAGCCCTGACCTTCGTGGCCATGTATGTTTTGGAAGAGGGACCAAGGCAGCTCGGTGCCACCTGGGTTTCTTCCCGTCCCGCCTCCGTCCCCTTTAAAGCCGCCAGCGGTGCAGCCCCCGCCACAGACCGAGCTCCGCCACGGTCCACGATGATGCTGCAGCTCGTGCTCCTCGCCGCCCTCGCCCTCTGCGGTGCGTCCTCTGCGGGAAGCCCTCAGCCTCGTTAGCTGGTGGCAACCCCCCTGGTTGCAACTCACCCCCCCCCCCCAATCCTCTGTCCCGCAGGACGCTGCTCCGAGCAGGACCTCGATGGGGTGCAGCGGGTGGTTGGTGGGACCGAGGCGCGCTCCCATGCCTGGCCCTCCCAGGTGGGTCCTTCCTGGGGTCACCCAGTAAATCCCGGGGGGTCTCACCCTGCCAGGACCATGTGGTAGGACCCCCCTCCCCCCGCCATGTCTTACACCCCCTCCCCTCCCCAGATTTCCCTCCAGTATTACTCCAGTGGCAGTTGGCGTCACACCTGCGGTGGGTCCCTCATCCGGAAGAACTGGGTGATGACGGCAGCCCACTGTGTGGATCGGTGAGCAGGCGTGGGCCCCCCACCTTCCTCTCCTGGAAAAGCCATTTTCCACCAAAAACCTTTCCAAGGAGAAATCTGGGCTGCCCCAGCACAGGGAGCAGCAGTCCTTGAAGGTCCCTGCTGGTCCCCCATCAAGGGGTTACATGGACCATCCCTGGGAGCATCTTCTTGCATCAATCATTTTGATATTAACTCCCTCTTGAAATAATCGTAATTCGGGGCCTGATCCTGTGGTTTTTTGTCTTGCCGGCAGTAACTTGAACTTCCGTGTTGTGGCTGGCGAGCACAACCTCTACTCAAATGATGGCAAAGAGCAGGTCTTCAGCGTGAGCAAGATCATCATTCATCCCTACTGGAACAGCAACAACGTTGCTGGGGGGTAACGTGTGTGGGGAGGGGGATTTGAGGGGAGGGGGAGCATCACTGGGAAGGGGGGGGGTCCCTGTAACACCCTTTCCCTCCTCTCACCAGCTACGACATCGCCTTGATCCGCCTGGCCAGCTCTGCCACCCTGAACAGCTACGTGCAGCTGGCGGCCCTGCCCCGGGAGGGCTCCATCCTGCCCAACAAATACCCCTGCTACATCACGGGCTGGGGTCTCACCCGCAGTGAGTGCTGGCAGGGCGCCGTGGACCCTCAGTCCCCCAAAACTGTGGGAGAAGGGGGGACCTGAACAATATTTTTAAGCCCTTCGAGGTCCCAGGAGGCATCATGCAGGGCTTTGCTCAGGGCATGGCATCCGGGGGGGGGGGGTGCCGGGGGTGTGGGGGTACCAGAGGGTGGGGGGATCTGATGCGTGACAAGGGGCTCAGTGGTGGCTGTGGGCTCGGCTGTGGCACGGGGGGGTTGTCACACCTCGCAGGGTATTGATGGGCGCTCGTTGGGTGCAGCCAACGGGCAACTCTCCAGCGTCCTGATGCAGGCGCCCCTGCCCGTGGTGGACCACCAGATCTGCTCCAGCCCATCCTACTGGGGCTCCACAGTCAAGACCACCATGGTCTGCGCCGGCGGTGACGGCGTCCGCTCCGGCTGCCAGGTACGGCTGCGGCATCCCGCTTCTCCCCACCATCCCACCAGCGTTCCCATCCCACCGGCGTTCCCATCCCTCCCATCTCACTGGGGTTCCTTGGTCCGGCAGGGTGACTCGGGCGGTCCCCTCCACTGCGCGGTGAACGGGCAGTACCAGGTCCATGGCGTCACCAGCTTCGTCTCTAGCCTGGGCTGCAACGTCAAGAACAAACCCACCGTCTTCACCCGCGTGTCTGCCTACATCTCCTGGATGACCAACGTAAGGCGTCGGCAGGGCGCGGGCCCGGGGGGCTGAGACCAGACGTGATCGTTGCACCGATGGGCCGGCTCTGGCCCCCTGGCTCAGCCATTTCCGTCCTTCCCCTCGCAGGTGATGGCCCAGAACTGAGGCAGGAGAAGAACCTGATCCCCAGCCCAAGCGATGAACATCCTCTTCCCCCACCTTTTGGACTTTGGGGGTTTACAAAAATAATTTTATTAGCTGGGGCCAATAAAATCATTTCCTCTCTCCAGCGCACTGGTGGGTGCTTTGCCCAGCAGCCCGGCAATCCCTTCTCTCCCAACCCTCAGCATCCTTTTCCCCTTCCATCTTCCAGAGCATCCCTTGGGCCGCGTCCCTCCTCTTCCTCACACCTTAGGAAACTGCCACAAGGAAAAGCTTTCAGGGCAGCCGGAAATTCCTTAGGATAACGGAAAAGGGGGAAAATGCTGCAAATCCTCTTCACGGGCAGCAGCGCAGCTCCTTGGGGATGCAGCGGGGATCCAGGATGGCACGGGGGGATCTAGTTGGGAATTTTTTCCCTGCCATTCACTCCGTTTCTCTTCCAAAACCAACGGGGGATGTGGGACGGGGCGGCTGTTACTGTCTTGCCCCATGGCCGCATCCTGGAGCACCGGCCATGCCACTCCCCCGCCCAGCACCGGCACCAAATCCCGGCACCAAACCCAAACTTTGCACCCCAAACCCAAACCCCCATGGAAGAACCATGAGGACGTGGTTTCTCGTCACCCCCTTGGCCCACCCGTGCCGCTGGGCGCAGGGGGGAGCCTTTGGGGGGGCAGGGCGCGGTGGGGGTGCCCGGGTGCTCAGCGGATGCCAGCAGCTGCCTCGCCTCGAACTTCCTCCACCGAAAACATCAAACCGCAGCGTGCGGCCGCGAGCGGAGCCGGGCTGCAGCCATGGCAGAGGGCAGGGGCGGTGGAGCCGGGCTCTTCGCCAAGCAGGTCCAGAAACACTTCAGCCGGGCGCAGGAGAAGGTAGGGGCGATGCCCAGCCCCCCCTCCCCCCAATCCTTGATTTTTATTTTATTCCCTCCTTTTTCCCTGCTGCGGGGCTGAGGGGGTGGCACAGCAAGCACTGCTGGGCACCCTGGGTGCTCGCGGGGTGTTAATTTGGGCACGTCGGGGTCGATGTCCCCATCGCTCCAAGGTGCTGGGGTTGACGTGGCCCCCAAGGCCCCACGGTGTTTTGGTGGCCGCTGGATTCTCTAAAAATGGGCTTTTTCCACCCAAAACGCCTTCCGGAGGTGCTGGGGGGCCGGTGGGCTGCTGGCCCGGGGTCCCCAGGGCTGGCGGAAGGTGACAGTCCCCAGTGGGACCCGGCATGGGGACAGGCCCGGGGACGCCAGCGTTGCTGCACAGGAAGCGAGGGGGAAGGGCTGCGGAAGTGGGCAGAAACGGGGCAATTTTGGCAGTTTTGGGGTGGCTCCGGGGCATCCCTTTGCCCTGTAAAGCCAGCGGTGGCTCCCATTTTGGGGGCCGTGCAAAGCCCCCCCCACCCCGCCAAACCCACGGGCCCTTGGGTTTCCTGGCTGGGGCTCGGTGCTAATTTGGGCTCCGGCATGGCCGTATCAGCCCGGGCCAGGCCCCCGCCGCTTCCCGGGGGTTCACGCTCTTCCTGGACACCCCAAAGCTCCATCGGACACAGCCCTGGCCTCGCCGTGCTCCTGCCAGGGGGCACGGGAGCTGCCTTCAGCCTCAGCCCATCCTCATCCTCAGCAGCAGCAGCACCAGCACCAGGGCTCCCCCTGCCCCCACAGCCCCCCACCTGGGTGCTTCGGGGTGCACAGGCTGCACCTGTGGTTCCGTAGGGTGCCGTGATGGGTCAGCACCCAAAAAGTCACCGTTTTCCACTAAAAAAATAAAAGCAGCCAGGGAGGCATCAAATTTTTGCATTCCCCATCCAAACCCCTGCTGGCCCCTTGGTGCCCCCCCGTGAGGGGCTCGGTGGGGGTCAGCCCTGCTCCCCACCCAGGGTAGCGCCCGGGGGGCAGCGCCGAGCCCAGGGCCAGTGGCTGGTCCCACGGCTCCATCTCTCTCCATCCCAGGTTTTGCAAAAATTGGGGAAAACAGTGGAAACCAAAGACGAGCAGTTTGAGCAAAGCGCCTACAACTTCCAGCTGCAGCAGGTTGCAGGGGGGCGCGGGGAAGGGGGGGCACAGGGACACCCCCACCCCATCCCCTGGCCCCGCTGCCCCCCGGGGTACCTCCATCCCTGGTGGGCTCCCGGGAACGGCCTCGAGCCCCCGGCCCTCACCGCGGTGCTTTGCAGAACGAAGGAAACAAACTCTACAAGGAGCTGAAGGGTTTCCTGGGTGCCGTGAGAGGTATGGAGCCGGGCGGCGCGGGGGGCTGCCGGGGCAGGTGGCTGCAGCCCGGTCTGCCTACCAGTGTTAATGAATAGTAGTTAATAAATAATAGAGACCAGATAATCGATGGTAGAGATTAAAGGATTGATGGTAAAGATTAAAGAATTGATGGTAAAGGATAGACGATCAATGGTAAAGATTAAATAGTCGACGGTAAAGGACAGACAATCGACGGTAAAGATTAAATAGTCGATAGTAAAGAATAGACAATCGATGGTAAAGATTAAATAGTCGACGGTAAAGATTAAATAGTCGACGGTAAAGATTAAATAATCGATGGTAAAGGACAGACAATCGACGATAAAGAATAAATAGTGGTAAAGAACAGACGATCGACGGTAAAGAATAATCAATGGTAAATAATGATACATAATAAAAGATGATAATAAATAATTAAAATTATTTAATGATAAATAATGCAATGTAGTAATAAATAAACAATTCTCTTTCTGCGTGCGCTGGCCACGCCGCAGTGATGCACGAGAGCTCCCGGAAAGTGGCCGAAACGCTGCAGGAGATTTACAGCCCCGCCTGGGACGGCCACGAGGAGCTGAAAGCCATCGCAGCTGTGAGCCCCCAGCGCCCCCCCTGTCCCCACGGGTCCCCTTTGAGCCTGGGGGGGGGGCGGTGAGCCCAGCGGGGGGGTCCCTGGGGATGCAGCCCAGCACGTACAGCCGGAGGGGCGGCGGGGGGGACACACACCCAGGCGTTCCATCCTTGTCCCCCCCGTTTTCCACCCCGCAGAGCAATGACCTCCTGTGGGATGACTACGAGGCGAAGCTGGCCGACCAAGCCTTGCGCCTGATGGAGAACTACCTGGCCCAGTTTGGGGACTTTAAGGTACCCACTGGGGGATGGGAGGGACGTGATGGGGCTGGGGGGCTGGGTTCTGGCTCACCACCCCCCCCAGGAGCGCATCGCCAAGCGGGGCCGTAAGCTGGTGGACTACGACAGCGCCCGGCACCACCTGGAAGCTCTGCAAAGCGCCAAGAAGAAGGACGAGGCGAAAATTGCCAAGGTCCAGCTTCTCACGGGACCCCTGCCCGGGGCAGCCCCCCCCGGCCCTGGCGGCAAAGCCATGGCCCCCCCTTCCCTCCCCACAGGCCGAGGAGGAGTTTAACAAAGCCCAGGCGGTGTTCGAAGACCTGAACAGGGACCTGCGGGAGGAGCTGCCGGTTCTGTATGGCAGGTACTGGGGGTGTCACGGGGGCTGGGGGCGTCACAGGGGCTGGGGGGCATCGTGGGGCTGGGGGGCGTCATGGGGGCTGGGGGGTGTCACAGGGTCTGGGGGTCATCGCGGGGATGGGGGGGCGTCATGGGGGCTGGGGGCATCGTGGGGCTGGGGAGTGTCACAGGGTCTGGGGGTCATCGCGGGGCCAGGGGTCATTGCGGGGCTGGGGGCGTCACAGGGTCTGGGGGGCATCACGGGGGCTGCGGGGCATTGCAAGGCTGGTGCCACAGGGGCTGGAGGGTGCCATGGGGTCTGGGGGGCATCGTGGGGCTGGGGGACATCACGGTCCCCACACCCAGTCACTGAGTGGGGTGCCACGAAGGCTGGGGGATGTCACGGGGCTGGGAGGTGCTATGGGGGCTGAGGGACATCGTGGGGCTGGGGGACATCACGGTCCCCACACCCGGTCACTGAGCCCTGGGCCTTGGGCTGGGCGCGGGTGCCAGCGGGTGGGTGCCCCTCCCCCCCCGGCGGGGAAGAAGTGGGGGTTTCCCCCAAAAGGCCACTGCGGGGAGGGGGGGCTGGTGGTCCCCAGGGACACTGGCCACGCGGCTGTGACAGCCGGGAGGCGGCAGCACCATCACCACAGCGGAGTGGCCCTGGGGACAAATGTCCAGGGCCACCTTGTCTCCCCGCCAAGGGGTCATTCGCCATCCCCATGCCCAGGGGACCCCGAGGGTGGGTGCTCACCGGCGGGGTGCTCAGCACCCCCAAGCCCCCCCCAGCCCCCCTCCTGTGTTCCCCCCCCAGCCGCATTGCCTGCTACGTGACCATCTTCCAGAACATCTCCAACCTCCGTGACGTCTTCTACAAGGAGATGAGCAAGGTGGGGGGGGCCAGGCAGCACCCCACAACACCCCTCCCCTCCCCCCCCACCTCGCAGCCATCGCTGGGTGCCCTCCGCCAACGCCCCCCATCCACCTCCAAGCGTCGCTGCTGATTTAATAATTGAGAGCAGCTCAGGGATGTTTGGGGTGCTGGTGGGTGATGGTGGGACTGGGGAGGCCCCTCTGGTGGCACTGGGAGGGCCTTCTGACCCGTTTCTCCCCCCATGTCCCCCCTCGCAGCTCAACCGTGACCTCTACGAGGTGATGAGCACACTGGACAAGCAGCACTCCAGCAAGGTCTTCATCGTCAAAGGTGTCCCCAGGTAATGGGTGGGGGGCCGTGGGGGGCTTCCAGTGGCCAAATTGTCCCCCCCAGACCCCCAGACCTACAGATGGGCAAGCGCCGCCCGCCGCCGGGCTGAGGGTGCTTTGGTGGTGCTGAGTTAATTAACCGGGGCTGTTTGCTGATGGTGCTGGCTGGGGGAGCGTCACCGGAGCTGGGGCCACCACCATGTGTCCCCAAGGGTGATGCCTGTGGGGGGCTTAACCCCCGCTGTCCCCCCCCGTACAGCAATCGGCGGTCGCTGGTCATCTCCTCGCCGGTGAGCCCCCCGCCCGTGTTCCCCTGCCCGGGGAGGGCACTGGCCCGGGAGCCTGCGGTGGAAGCAGAGGAGGCGATGGCAGAGTCCCCTGCGGCGGGTGACGGTGCCACCGATGCCATCTCCAATGGGGAGCCGGGGGTCACCGTCCCTGGCCCACCCCCCGCTTCACCCGCCAGCGGTGGGTCCCTATCGGAGACGGCGTCGATCTCCAGCGAGGACCCCCCAGAGCCCGACCCCAGCCCCGAAGCACCGTCCCACGAGCCGGGGACACCGGTGACATCCGCGGGGCCACATGCCAAGTCCCCCACGGGCACCGAGAGCCGGGGTGCGGGGCCGGCGGGGGCTGCCAGCGGGGCGCCTGGGGGGGCAGAGGCCATCGCCACCTCCCTGGCGTCGCTGATTTTATCCAAGGCCATTGCCCAGGCTGCCGGCACCGCGCCACCGGAGCCGGGAAGAGCTGGGGTGGGGGCGAGCGAAGCCCCGGCCACCGTGGGGGACCCCCATCAGCCAGATGGCACGGCCACCGACGGCGGGGGGCAGGCACAGCCGGGGGGGTCACCACCCCCAGCCCCGGTCAGCCCCGGTGATGTCCCCGGTCCAGCAGCGGTGTGCCCGGAGCCGTGCCCACGCGGCAGTGCCACCGATGGGGACAGCGACTCCGAGGGCAGCGAGGGCAGCGTGGAGGTGATGGACATCGAGCCGCAGGTGGCCAAAGCACAGGTGAGAAAGTTCTGGGGCCAGGGGGGCAGGGGGAGGTGCCATGGTGGGGGCCGCATCCCTGCCCCGGGATGTTAAGGGGGTGCCCAGCTTGTTGGGGGGCACCTGGTGGGGCTGGGGGGGCATCACCCCTTGGATAAATCCAGCCCAGTGCACCGCTCCCCTGCTGGCAGATAGGGCTGGATCTGGCCCCCGGCACGGGGTGGGGGTGGGTGTCCCCCCTGGGGTCCCCAGCCGAGGCGGATGCAGCAGCACCGCGGGGACCCCCTGCCCCCCCCCCAGCCAGACTCAGTCCTCCATGGGTCCCATTGAATGGAACCACACGGTCTCCATCCCCCCCCGGCTCAGCACCACCTCTGTGTGCCTCCCAGGAACAAGGCTGCCAGGGGACGCCGGAGCAGGACGTGAGCCAGGACACCCCCCCAGCACCAACCTCCCCCCAAGACCCCCTCGAGACCCTCACCCCACTGTGAGCGGGCACCCAGCGGTGCCACCAGATCCCCTTTGTGTAACCGTCCCGCACATCCCACCCCCCGTCCTGTTGGAAATAAAGGCTGAGAGAGCAGCGAGAGGGGGGCGACGGTGCTGGCGGGGGGCAAAGCTCCATCCTGCAAGAGCCCCCCGGCTGGGGGGGCTGCGGGGGGCACAGTGGGGTCCTCACCCATGGGTGGCTCCCGCCAGGGGTGGGAGGGACTTGTCCCGTTCTCCTTCTCCCCACGCACCCAGCGCCGCCGTGACTCAGGGCGAAGGTGTCAAGCCGGTTTCTCCAGCTCCCAGAAAATGCACTGCCATGCGGAAAAAAAAAACAAAACAAAACCAACAAAAAAACCCCAAACAAACCCCAATTTTACCCCCACGCCACGCTGCAAAATTCCCTTATATCAAAGCAAAAGCCTGTCGCCGTGCTGGTGCCCGGTGCTGGGCTGGCTTCACACAAGCCGGTGGGATCCCGGGGGAGGGATCCCGGGGAAGGAATTCCTGGATTTTTATCGCCGTTGCAGCCGGACTGGAAAGGTGAGGCAGGAAAAAGGCAACGCCTTCGCCTGGGCGAGACTGGGAGCCGCACATGGTGCCGGCACCGTGAGCCCCGGCACGGCGGGCGCAGGTAGGAGCTGGGGGGACACACAGACACACACAGGGCTCTTGGGGACCCCCGGAAAATCCGCCCTTTCCCGGGAGGTCGGCAGGGGGGGGGCGGGGGTTGGGCTGCGTGGGATTTGCACCCAGAGGTAACGGAGTTGTGCGGTGGGAGATGCCCAAGCGCGGCGGGTTTCGGGGAGAAGCCGGAATGCGGGTCCTCAGCCGGGTGTTTCCCAGCTGGGTTCCAGGTGGGTGGGAAGGGAAAAGTCCGGATCATCCTGCAGCGAGAGGCAGAAGGAGGAAAATCCATCGGGAAAGCTGAGCAGGGGGCAGGGGAGAGCAAACGCTCCGGGGGGGACCTGGGGTGACGGAGGAGAAATGGGGACGAGCGGGCGGCAGGGCCGGTTTGCTCAACCCATCCTCCATCCCCTGGGAATGGGCACAGGAACTGGGATTGGGACTGGGACTGGGACTGGGGGGCCATGAAGGCACCGCCGAGCATCCCCAGCAGCCGCCTGCGCCCCGGGGGGCGGGGAGGGCTCCGTGTGGGAACAGCTCTTGAGCGACTTGGCCTGGGAGCAGGAATGAGGAAGATGATGGGTGGGTGGTTTTTTCACAACCCCTGCGTCACTTTAAAAAACACATGGTGATCCGGATGGATCCCGCGCACTGGGGAAGTGACTCACCCCCTGCCAGCCCCCCAGCGCAGCCGCTGGATGCCCGGAGGCTCGGAGCTCGGCTGGATCCCGGCCCACCAAGGTAACCCTGGCCCTGCGGAATATCCCGTAGTTTTCCACGGCATGGGGCACGGGGCAAATTCCCTGTTGGTTTTGGTGAGTTGCCTCCCATGATGGAGAAGCAGCGAGGGGGGTACCCGGGCGGAGCATCCAGGGGTACCCGGCTGGAGCATCCGGGGGTACCCAGCTGGAGCATCCGAGGGTACACGGGTGGAGCATCCAGGGGTACCTGGCTGGAGCATCCGGGGGTACCCAGCTAGAGCATCCAAGGGTACACGGGTGGAGCATCCAGGGGTACCTGGCTGGAGCATCCGGGGGTACCCAGCTGGAGCATCCGAGGGTACACGGGTGGAGCATCCAGGGGTACCTGGCTGGAGCATCCGGGGGTACACAGCTGGAGCATCCAGGGGTACCCAGGCAGAGCATCCGGGGTTACCCAGGCGGAGCATCCAAGGGTACGTGGGTGGAGCATCCAGGGGTACGCGGCCGGAGCATCCGGGGGTACCTGGCCAGAGCATCCCTCCCCGGGATGCAACGTGCCAAGCTTTGCTTCCGCGGTCACCGGCGTTTGGATGCTGAATCAAGTCTTTAAATTGAAAATTTGGTTTAAACCTTTGCTGAGTCCCAGGATCGTGCAGGCGCTGTGGGCACAGCACGAGTTTGTATTTCCCACCAGCGATGCCCAACGCTTCCCGAGGCTCCCGGTGGCACCACTCCCTTCCCACCGAGCGGCACCTTTTCCTCTTTCCTCTTCAATCCCAGTTTTGAGGGGTTGGGGCCTTTTCACCCGTTTTTTGCTTTGAAGCTGCCTGGGGGGGAGATGGGTCCGCTCAGCTCCTGCCACACGTGTCACCCCCCCTCCCTCCCCCTGACACCCGGCATTGCTGCCCAGTGGGCATCACGGCAGAGCTGGGTTTGGGGCAAAAAAAGGGTTTAATGCAAAGCTGGATTTGAACGAAAAACTGGGTTTAATGCAGGGCTGGGTTTAAAGCAAAAATCATGTTTAAAGCAAAAATCATGTTTAATGCAAAGCTGGGTTTGAAGCAAAACTCACGTTTAAAGCAGAGCTGGGTTTAAAGCAAAAACTGTTTAAAGCAAAGCTGGGTTTGAAAGAAAACTGAGTTTAAAGCAAAAATCATGTTTAAAGCAAACCCGTGTTTAATGCAAAGTTGGGTTTGAAGCAAAACCAGTGTTTAAACTGGGTTTTGAAGCAAAAACTGTTTAATGCAAAGCTGGGCTTGAAGCAAAACCCATGTTTAAAGCAAAAATCATGTTTAAAGCAAAGCTGGGTTTGAAGCAAGAACTGTTTAATGCAAAGCTGGGTTTAAAGCAAAATCATGTTTAATGCAAAAGTGGGTTTAAAGCAAAAACCGGGTTTAAAGCAAACCCATGTTTAATGCAAAGCTGTGTTAATGCAAAGCCGGGTTTAACGAGCTGGCAGCTCGTGCCAGTTGCTGTGTGGACAGGGCCAGCGATTCGGGGTGCCGGTGGGTGGGGAGGGGTCCCCCCTCTGTCCCTGCCGCTGGGAAGGGGGGAAACTGTTTTCCCAACATCCCACCTCTCCACGAGCGTTCGCACTCCAGTCTCGCTGCAAAGCCAACCCCACTGCGGTCGGGGAGGTTTTGAGTCCTGGGGGCACCGGGGGGCCACCGGGGCAGGGCCAGACCCCCCAAAATTCATCCTGGTGCCAAAATCTGGGAGGTCACATCGGGGTTAGCATCCCCCAGCCTGGTGAGATGCATCCCGGCTGCGCGGCACGGCTCCCAGCTCCGCGGTGCTGGCCCACTGCCATGCTCCCGCGGGTCATTTCCCACATTTATTTTTAAAATTTTTTTTTCTTTCTTTTTTTTTTTTTTCCTCCTGACATCTAGCGGCACCACGTCCCCGCTGAGGCGCTGAGTCACTCGTGCCGGAGCCATTGCAGAGCGCGGTTTTTTGGGGGGTTCCCGGGGTTGCCCACCCCCCTCGGGCTGCTTTTTTCCAGGGAAAACGAGAAAACGTGACAGCAGCGGCGGCATCAACGGCAGCGGCGGCATCACCCTCAGGATGCTGCCGGGAGCATCCACGCGGATTCACGGGCAGTTGGAAGCTCTGGAAGTTTGAGTGACCTGCAACCTCCCCATCAGCCCCAATAAAATCTCCGCTTTAATTAGCGCCACAGCTCTGCTTTAATTAGCTGGCGGCTGCACCCTTCGGGGGGTTGTGGGGGAATTTATCACTTTGATTCTTTTTTTTTTTTTTTTTTTTTTGGTAGTTCGGAAGGAGCCCAGAGCTTCGCCTGCAGGAAGCCGATGCGATGGAGGCTCAGCACCCTCGGAGCGCAGGTGAGCGCAGCACCGTGACCCTCGGCGAGCCCTCGCCTGTGGCCACCGTGTGCCCCGGCTGGGCTCAAACCGGGCTCAGAGCCGGCTCAGCACCAGCCTCACCTTCTCCACTCTCCCTGTTTGCTGAAGAGGAGCTGACAACCCCCGCCCTGAAGAAGGCTCACACCCCACCGCTCCACGAGGACGCCAACACAGCACTCATCGCAGGTAGGGGCTCCCCGGGCCACATCCAGCCCCGGCACCGCGCGGCGGCTCAGTACCGGCTAAACCCGGCTCCTCTCCCCGGCAGTTGTCATCACGCTGGTGTTCCTCACCCTGCTGACGGTGCTGGTGGTGATCATCGTCTACCTGTACAGAAACAAAGGCAGCTACCTCACCTACGAGCAGCCGGTGGCGGAGCCCGACGTGGCGCTGCCGATGGAGGATGCTCCAGCCAAGGAGAAAGAAGAATATTTCATCTGAGCCGCCGGCTCCAGCACCCACCTCTCAGGTCCCAGTCGCTCAATTCCTTGGAGTTGGGGATCTACAAGCTGCTTTTTCCCCCCATTTTGTTTTTTTTCCTTAATTTATTAAGCCAACCATCAAAGGAAAAATCAACAGGTGTGTGTCGGAGCTTTGCGGAGCTGGGGCAAGGAGTGCGGCAGAGCCGGCACAGCCACGCTCTGGCTGCCCCCATCCCCCACCTCCTCCCTTCGGTGCTTCCTAATACAGACCCGTGACCAAACGCTCCAAGAGTCGCTCATGTTTTCCCTTCCCTTATCTCACACCACAATGAAGTTATTCCGCTGATGATTTAGGGGTGGGTTAATTAGCCTCCAACTTACCTACGCTAAGGTTAAGCACACACGTAGCGCAGCCCGATGGATTGTGCGACTCGGAGCCCCATGGCACCCTACGGATGTGGGGATGCTCATCCCTGCCCCGAGAGGCATCCGTCAGCCGGGATGCTCATCCCTGCCCCGAGAGGCATTGTGAGATGAGGCGCGGAGCAGGTTTGCTTCACCCGGCAGGCAGGGACACCGGCTTTCCTCCGCTTTTGCTCCGCACAAAGATGAGGCGAGGAGCAGCTCGACGTCCCCCCTCGAGGGGCAGCTCTTCCTTGAAACCAAACCCGGAGGGGAAAAAAGAAACAGCCCAAACAGGAGGAAGTTCATAAAATAGCAGCAAAGAGGAAATAAGTGAAGAAACCCGAAGGCTTGCGGTGGGCGGGAGCCAAGGGGTTTTATTTGAGGTCTGATGCAAACCTGCTACTTCGTTCAAATTTTCAAAATAGTCTTTATTCTACCTTTTTTTTTTTTTTTTAGTATAAAAAAATCCACAAGTTAAGTGCACCACAGTGTATACAGAGAGAGACGTAATGCTGAACGTTTTCATAACAGTCAGTCGGATGGTTAAACACAACATATACAAGACACAGATTTAGATTAAACTGAAACCTCGAGATAAAATATATTTGAATCTGATATTTTTTCGTCAGAAAACAGAAACAAAACAAAACCCAAAACATTGAGGATCCCTGAAATATTCTTCTTAACCCTACGAAGACTTCATTATACCCAAGTCATTTCTGAAGTACGTGTCCGGAAAACCCACGACCCAAGCTAATTTGTGTGTTGATTGACAGTTGTTACACACCCTCGGGCAGATGGTGACCAGCCCCTCTGAACAACAGCCTGAAGGAGTTTTGGTGTCAAGACACCAGGTTGAGTTTCAAAAAAAAAAAAAAAAAAAAAAAAAAAGAAAAAAAGACATTTGTTTATTAAGCGTCATTCTAAAAGCCTAGTTAGCATCGAATGAAAGGTTCAAAGATGAGTTGCATTGTGTTTCTGGCACCAAAGCCTGGCTTTGATTAGATCTAATGTGCAAAGAAATCCAAGATTACTTGGAGTGTATAAAAAAAAATCCCATGATACACGCCAGCCGCATAACTTCCCAGAGGGAAACGGGGGTGACCGTGAGCACGGGGTGCTCCCAGGGATGCGCTCTCCCGAGGTCAGGACGAAGGAAGCGCGGCGGTGCCCTCCCAAGTTTTGCCTCGCTTTTCCAGCCAGCACCTTTGCTTTTGGGGAGGGGGAAACCTGGGGGGTCACGGCTCTGGGGCCAGCGGTACCGGCATGGCACCGGCCCCGCTCCCTCGCCTTCCCCACAGCGGTGTTACTCCGGTGAAACGAAGAGGCAGGACTGCCGAGCTCACGTTCACACTGTGAATTAATTAATCCCCCCCCATTTAAACAGCGGCGCCGCTACCGTCACCAGCGTCCCTTGGCTCGTTTTCGGGTGCCTGCAGGGTCGGGCACCAGCCCGGGGAGACCCCTCACCGCTGCGTGTCTCATCCGCGACGTCGGGTTAATATGGACTAAAGCAGTTACATCGTGAGAAGTGCTGACAGTATGTGATGTCTTTCCTTACACAAATGGAGCCCCCCCCCTCTCCCCCCCTTCCCCTGCCTTCTTCACCAGATAGTGTAGCCGCCGTCTGAGCCTCCCAGGAAGAAGTTGCCCTTCCGTTGCGTCACCAGGACGTTGGCTCCCTGCATGACGGCCAGCTGGGCGGCGTTGGGGGGGCAGCCGGGTGGGGGGGGCTGCAAAACAGAGAAGGGGGAGGCGGGAGGACAGCTGAGCCCAGTGCCACGGCAGGAGCTGACACGCCGCCGCTGCGGGCTGCTGGGACCCCAAAACCTCCCCATCCGCGTCCCCCATCGCTCGCTGCCGGGACCCCCAAAACCTCCCCATCCGCGTCCCCATCGCTCGCTGCCGGGACCCCAAAACCTCCCCATCCGCGTCCCCATCGCTCGCTGCCAGGACCCCAAAACTTCCCCTTCCGCATCCCCATCGCTCGTTGCCGGGACCCCAAAACCTCCCCATCCGCATCCCCATCGCTCGCTGCCGGGACCCCCAAAACCTCCCCATCGCTCGCTGCTGGGACCCCAAACCCCCCCATCCGTGTGTCCCCGTCACTTGACAGGGTGACGGAGCCCCGGAGCCGATGTGAGACGCTCAGCCATGTGCTGCCCTCTCGCCTCGGAGAGCTCCTGCGGGGCTTTTTGCCTGCGCAGAGGAGCCCGTGGGCTGTAGAACAAGAACTTCACGTGGCCAGGAGCGACGGGGGGAAAGTCCAGGGAAGCAGGAACCTCCCGCACAGGGAGAGGCCAGCTCAGTGTTTGGGGGCAGGGAAAATCAGGTGCCTCCCTCCGACGCACGTTATACCACGACCCCCAAGCCAAGCTGGGGCTAGTACTGGCCACAGAAGGGTTTTGCTGTGCGTCAGAACCGCTGGAGAACCACAGGTTGGCCAGAGATGGAAAGCAGGAGCCCACCCTTCTCCCCGATGAGGGATGGGGTAAGAAACACGTTTTTTCTCAGAAAATAAAAGGACATTTCTCCCCGGCTACCGCCTGCAACCCTCCAACGCCGAAGCACGCGGGGTTTGGGGGGTACGTTGGTACTTACTGGGATGCTGGGTGTTCCGCCAGCCCCAAACCTCGCCCCAGCATCAAAGCCACCTTCCACAAGGACCGTTGAACCAGGAGGGTACATGGGTCCCACGGGGTAATACGCCATCGGGACCGAGGAGCCGATGGGACCCACGGCCACGGACTGGGCCACGGGCAGGAAGACAGAAGCGCCCGGGTACGCCGCAGACATGGTGGGCACAGTGGCAGCCCCCAGCGGCACGAAGCTGGGGCGGTAAAGCTGGTGGGGTAAAAAAAAAAAAGACAAAAATAAAATAAAAGCCATGCAAGGAACCTGAGCGACTTGTTCTTTGCGCTCAGCATCACTGTCCCATCCACTGTCACCCTCCTCCTTGCACGAGGGTCATTTTTGCCCACTGGCTGCACGAAGCCATCTAAGAGATAATTATCCCTATTATTTGTAGCTAGAGATGAGCGAAATTTATTGTCTCAACGCCAGGCGTGGCTCCGAAGGTTCGGCACCGGATAGTTCCCATCTCCCACCAGGATGCTGGGTGCCCACCGCTGATACACGCGGTGAGCGAGTCCCCCCGGGCAACAAGAAGAAAAAAGAAGTTACGGAGCGATGACTTGGTTTTTTGTAATTTAGGAGGGGGGTCTCAGAAGGAAAGAAAGCTTTTGGAGGAGCATCCCACCTCGGAGTAAGCCGGAGGGGCGTCCGTGTAG
The DNA here is from genome assembly GCF_023638135.1 of Falco biarmicus. NCBI lineage: Eukaryota > Metazoa > Chordata > Aves > Falconiformes > Falconidae > Falco > Falco biarmicus. The sequence goes on from NC_079306.1 coordinate 1,332,860, forward strand.
GGCGGGCGGCTGCGGGAGCGGCACGGTCTGGGGGTACACCGGGGGGGTGGCAGGCGGCTGTACCGGGAAGGACGGCGGCGTGGGGTATTGTCCTGCGGGAAGGAGGAAAGTTCAGCCCGAAGCCGCCGACCAGTCAGTTTTGATTATTCTTAAGTCTTTGGAAAGTCCCGTTTGTTAATTATCATGGCAGCCGCCCATGGGTGTCCCCTACCCTGCTCCCTCCCCCATCCTGGGGTACCCCCCACCCCTGGAGTACCCCCTTCCAGGGAAACCCCCCTCTGCTGCCAGGATGCAGCCCATTAAGCCACGGCAGCCCCCCCTGGGTGCCCCCCCCCATCCTGGACCTTTCAGGGGGTCTCAACCCCCCTCAGCTGCACCCCACACACACACGTTGTCCCCTGGGGGGTCCCCCCTGACCCAGCTGCCCCCCCTCCCCCCCCCCCGTTACAAAGGTGTCTCACTCACTCCAACCTCCCCCCCCACCCCCCGAGCCCCCTCATGGCACCCGAGAGACCCCCCCCCGCGGGGTAGGGGCTCCCCACAGCCCCCCCCATTGCATCACCCGGGGGGGGGGGGGGGGGGGGGGGCCCTTCCATTACGTCACCCAGGGGGTCTCCTGCACCTTGCCTTCTGACGTCACCTGGGGGATCCCCTACGTCAGCAGGGGGGTCTCTCCCATCGCAGCGCCCCTCCCCCAACTAACGGGGTCCCCCTTACGTCCTCTGGGGGATCCTACGTCAGCAGTGGGGGCGGGGGGTGTCTCCCCATCTCAGCGCCCCCCCCCATCTAACGGGGGTCCCCCTTACGTCACCCGCAGGATCCCCCACGTCAGCGGGGAGGGGGAGGGGGGGGGGTGTCTGTCCCCCACCTCGCCCCCCCCCGCACGGCGTGGGGACCCCTCACCTGACGCGCGGGGGTCCCGCCCCTCCCCCCGCCCGGCACTCCCAGGGTTAAAGGCCTGGCCGAGGCGCGCGGCTCCATGGCGACCCGCGCTCCCGCCCCCCCCCGCCCCGCTCCCATTGGCCGCCCGGCCCCGCGCGGTCACGCGCTGCGGCGCCGCCCTTAAAGGCGCCGCGTCCCGGGGCCAGGGGGGTCTGGGGGGGGGGGGGGGGGGCGGGGAGGGGGGCGGTGTTGGCTGTCGGTTGCAGCCGGGGGGACGCGGGGGGGGACGCGCCCCCCGGCCTTGCCTTTGCCGTTCATGGCGGCGGCGCTGGCTCCGGCGGCGGCGGCTCCCGCTCTGCCCGCGCCCCCGCGCGCTTCCTGCTCGGTGTCACCGCGGCGCTGCGGGGGGGGGGGGGGGGGGGGGAGGGGGGGGGGGGGGCGGGGGGGGCCGCTGGGCGGGGGCCGAGGGGGAGGGGGGGCAGGGAAGCGGCAGGCCCGCGCGCAGGCTGCGTCCTGACGTCATCACGCCCTGGGGGCGGGGGCTGCGCGCTCTTAAAGGGGCCGTGCGAGGGGAAGGGGTGGCGCTTGGGGGGGTGGGGGCTCAGGTAGATCCTGGGGTAGGGCTGGAGTAGGGGGCGTGGGAGGTGGGTCTCAGGCGGGGGGGGTGCAGGTGGCCCCTAGAGCTGAGGTGGTGGGGGGTCTGAAAGGCCGGGGGTGGGACCTTTAGGTAGGCCCTCAGGGTGAAGGAGGGGCCCTAAGCAGGGTCTGGGGGGATCTAATTTGGAGTGGGGGGTCCCCAGGCAGGAGTGGGGAGCAGGCAGGGCTGTGGGGTGATGGGGGGCGCCCTAAGTGGGGCTGGGGGGGGTGGGGGTGGCAGGTGGCCCCTAGAGCTGAGGTGGTGGGGGGTCTGAAGGCCTGGGTGGGACCTTTAGGTAGGCCTCAGGGTGAAGGAGGGGCCCTAAGCAGGGTCTGGGGGGGGTCTAGAGTGGAGGGGGGGGGTCCCCAGGCAGGAGTGGGGAGCAGGGCAGGGCTGTGGGGGTGATGGGGGGGGCCCAAAGCAGGGCCTTGGGGGCGGGGGAATGACAGGTGGGGATGGGGGGTAGGTGGTCCCTAGAGCTGAAGTGGGGGGGGGCCTCAAGCAAGGCCCTGGGTGGGACCTTTAGGTAGGCCTCAGTGTGAAGGAGGGGCCCTAAGCAGGGCCTGGGGGGGGGTCTAGAGTGGAGGGGGGGGGTCCCCCCAGGCAGGAGTGGGGAGCAGGCAGGGCTGTGGGGTGATGGGGGGGCCCTAAGTGGGGCTGGGGGGGGTGGGGGGTGGCAGGTGGCCCCTAGAGCTGAGGTGGTGGGGGTCTGAAGGCCTGCGTGGGACCTTTAGGTAGGTCTCAGGGTAAAGTGGGGGGCTCTAAGCAGGGTCTGGGGGGGGTAGGGGGGGGGTGGGGTAGACAGGGCCTGCACTAGTGGGGAGGCCCCAGGGGTGAGGGGAGCCTTAAGCGGTACCTCGGGGGGGGGGGGGGTGGTGTCTCTGGGTAGGGCCCAGTGCAGTGGGGGGGACCCCCAGGGGTGAGGGGGGCCTCTAAGTGGGCTCCCACTGGGACCCCCCGCTGCTCTCTCCCCAGCCCTAAAGTAGCGGCTAGACCTGAGGGGGGGGCCTGGGGCAGGGCTCGGGGGGGTGCCCCATGCAGGCATCAGCATTGGGGGGGGGACCATAAGCAGGGTCCAGGGGGGAGGGGGGTGCCACCCATCCACCCCACAGGTGAGGTGGGGGGCCCCCAGCGTGGGCTAGGGGCAACGTGGGGTGCCCCAGCCCCCAGCAGGACCCAGCCCAGCTGGGTTTCCTTTCCAGGGCCTGGGCCAGCACTGGGCAAAACTGGTGGGCAGGGCAGCCCCCCCCGGCTCTTCCCCTGCTTCCCTCCCGACAGCACCCCAGCGAAAGAAGCTGCCTCTGAGCTCGTGAATAAAAGATCAGTGGAAATGGTTGGTAACCTCCAAATATTGTTAAGCTTAATTAAGCCTTAAGGACTGTGTGAGGCATCAGCAGGCGGAGCGGCTCGTTAGCACGGTGGCTGCGCCAACAGTTGGTGACTGCAGCTTGAGCTCCGGGTGATGTTGGTTATTCTAAACCGTGTCTTTGCGGTGGTTGGTAAAGCCCCAAGTCCTTCCCAGGGTCTTCCACAGGACCCCGTTTTCTGCCTCCCTGCAGCAGGGAGCCCCTGGAGACCCTCCTTTTGGGGGGCAGCATCCCACAGTGGGAC